>NC_083483.1:10035455-10065455 GCF_030014155.1 Tachysurus vachellii | reverse complement strand
ACCAGTGTTAGACGGACTTAGAAATGTCTACAGTGTTGCTGGGACCTAAAATGTTTGAAACTAAATAAATAAATAATAAAATTCCTTAAACATATAAATCCATGTAATTTGTCTATAAGTAATCTCTGTATAAAGTTATGCTGCTGATATAGTATTTAATTTAATTAAAATTACATAATAGAAGCTGCTCTTAATCTCAATATAAGCTTTTCTTTATGGTTTACAGTAGGCAATATTATTTGCTTTGGTGATTTGCGTTGATTAAATTAATAAACAAGATGTTTTTGTTACAGGAACCTCCAGATTTTTTTGTTACTTAAGGTTTACGAACATAAGCATTTCCACAAAATTGGTCTTTATCTAACTGGTCTGATAATGCTGGGTGAAGTTTGCTGGGAGATAGGAAAAGTGTTTGCTTATGACCTTGAACTTTAGTCTTCTTAGGGTGAAAATACAAATTCAAAAGCACTATGAATGCAATTTAAAGCCATATATATATATATATATATATATATATATCCTCATAGTCATGAACTACATGTAACACTACATGTAATACAGCATTTTTAGCCCTGCATAAATCTAGCTATACTTCTTGTTTGTTTTGCAAAACCAACATTAGCAATATACTAGACTCCTATCTGATTTTATTTGATTGTTCTCTATTATATGTTTATATAGTCAAATAAGATAAGATAAGATAAGATAAGATAAGATAAAATATTCCTTTATTTGTCCCACAATGGGGAATTTTCTCTGTTACAGTAGCAAAAAATATATAAAAAGAATAAAGAATAAAGACATAATATAATATACAGTATGTATATTAATTATCACATAAATGTGTGTGAATACCAGACCACCACAGTCATATATGGGCCTTCCACATGTTGTCCCTTGCCACAAAGGTCCTTTCATTGGAGCTAAGAGGCCCAAACCTGTTACAGCTTGACAATACCCCTGTGCATAAAGCTCCATAAAAACATGGTTTTCCAAGGTGGGTACAGGGTGGAACTGAAACATATGCCATGAACATCACTAATGCCCTTATAGCTGAATGATTGCAAATCCCCACAGCCAAGCTCCAAAATACTGTAAAATACCTAACAAGGTAGAGCTTATTACAACAGCAAATGTGGACTAAATCTGTAAGGGAATGTTCAACAAGCAGATATGGCTATAATGGTCTGCTGTGCACAAACCTTTGGCCATAACATGTATATCATCATATGAGCAGTGGTTTGTATTTGTTTTTGTTTTATGGTGCATTATATTGCAGTTAACAGCAAAGAAAATGTATTACCTGCATCTTCAGTCTGTATTTTCTATCCCCTGGTTTCTATCCTCTTTCTATGTGGCTGGCTTGTTTCTAAAGGGTTCTTAAACTTTGTACATTTATATTTTGTCTTGCCCTGGATAAACAATTTAGAATGCAATTATACTACAAAAGCAGCTGTCTATTGTAGCCCAAAGGGTCCATGCCTCTAAATAAACTCCTCAGTCTATGTAACACGTGTTTGGTCATATTCTCTGACAGGATTATTCTTTCTGGAATCAATGCATTCCCTGCAGCAGTGTGACACTGAAATCATTCCTTCTCTTCATCCTCTAATCAGACCCCCTGCAGCTCTTGCTCCTTAAACAAACCCATCATGGTCCCAAATACTCCCTGCTCTTAAAAAACGAGGACCTTATAATCTCTTGCTGAGCCTCTTTTAAACACTGATCACTTTTTTCAATCTGTGACCAAACACGGATGGGAGAGTGGTACGCCAATGTTGACATTTCACTGCGAGTACCCCCCACCACCCTACCACCACCCCCACCACCAACGCCACCACCTCCTCTCCCCATCCAACCCCCAACAGCACAAGACAGTGGTGTCTGATTTGGTATTCATCCGGCAGGGTCGCATATTAATCAAGTAGCCCCCGCGTTAGCCAGTCTCGTCCTGCCTTTCCACCTGCCAATCTGCATATCCGCATATTACGGGGCCGAGGCCTGACACCCCCTCACCACCCTCCATCCCTCCGTCTTTAATTTCCTACCGGAGCAGATAATGATCTGCTTGTTGAAGCTGAGGGGAGCCTTTGTCACACAGAGGGCTGATATTTTCGGGCGGTGCGGGTGGGGGGTAGACGGCGCTCTGATTAATACCATGTTGAGAGGATTCCGTCGGGGCTCGTTTCATTACAGATGAGGTGATGAGACGGCTCTCGGCTCTGTTCTCTCGCTGTAAGTGCCACTGCTGGTCATTTATTTTTTGTTGCATTTAGTTTTTTTTTTTGTCTAATATAGAAGACTGTTAACGAGGTAAAATTTAGCCACAATTATATCAACAGAGAAACTTTGTTTTTTAAGCTGCAGTGGTTTGTGAGTTTTTCATAATGCCACTGAAACATCCGGAAAAAGGCTTCAGTCTAATAACAACGAAACACATGAATCTAGCAGGAGCTCATGATGGCATACATGTACAGTAGAAACAGGCAAAGTCATGAACAGGACAGTTAAGTTGTTGCAGTTCCCTTT
The DNA here is from genome assembly GCF_030014155.1 of Tachysurus vachellii. NCBI lineage: Eukaryota > Metazoa > Chordata > Actinopteri > Siluriformes > Bagridae > Tachysurus > Tachysurus vachellii. Next base: position 10,062,926 of record NC_083483.1, on the reverse strand, counting down.
AATCCTCACACTTTTGTTATTCTTTCTTCATATTCGATCTTTATCGAATGACAGATTATTATAAGAATATTAAATGGTCAGTGTAATGTTTAAATGTTCAGTGCTGGGAAATAATACACACCTGGTAACAGGACCATCAAATGATTTCAACATGCAAATGAATTCACATAAGTAAGGTTAAGAGCAGGGTTGCCAGGTCTTTACTCAGGTTGGTCTCACATATCTCAAAAAATACTTGAGACTAGCCACAAAAAAAGGTAGATTTTTCCTTTTTTCAATTCTTTGGCCACTCAGTTCTGATGTACAGGAACTGCAACAGTTTTTTTCACCTGCTAGAGTCATTATGCCACTCCATAATCCCCCTTTCCCTCTTACAGTTTTTGCAATATACAATACTGTATGTTACACCATCAGCAATATGCACTCATACAGAACACCCATTGACCTTGTTTTTATTATTATTATTATTATTATTATTATTATTATTATTATTATTATTATATTTTTTCCCCAATTTACTTATAATCTTAAAATCTCTCTACTTTGTGGAATTCCTTTACATTTTGACATTCTTATCAATTTATCCCACAATCATGCAAAAAGATGGAAGAGGAATGATTGTTTTTTTTCTAGGTTCCTCAGGGACATTGTTTTCACTAGCCTGGATAATGCTACAATTATTTCTCACGCTGAGAAACACAACACAGGGGTGCCTGAGCAGTTAAGACCGCTGTGTCACTGCGTGAGAAAATGAAATTAATTTTGCCGTGCTGAAATCTTACAGGAGTTGCATGTGCAGTGCTGGACTAATTACTCCACTTTGAAAAGGAAAAGAAAGTTGTTTCTCAGTAGGTAGCATCTGTGGGGAGCAGTGTCTCCTTAGTCTGAGCCAGTCTATTTATTGCAAAAGAATTTTATGACAAATTCACTGAATTGTATTGTGGCTGTGGGCTTTATATGTAGTGTGGAAGCTGCAGGTTGAGTATCACTGAGAGTCACAAAATTTGAAACAGCTGTTCCTTTGAACAAACTAAATGATTTTTTTTTTTTACAACATTATAATATATAGCAAGTTTAAACCTTTCTAATCACAAACTTTTAAAAGTTTTTCATTTGCAGTTTAATTCCACAAACACAAATTGATATTATTATTCTTTTTTTTTGGCTGTTATGTTTACTGGTTTCTAGCGTAATTAGAGTATCAGGAAGAGCCACTGTAGCACAAATGGATGAAAATATTAATGCTGGCTATGGTAGAAAGATATCAGAAGACTTAGTGCATCACAGCTTGTTGTGTATGGCGCTGTGTAGCTGGACAGAGTGTCTGCCGATTAGCAAACCTAAAGTGTGCATGTGAACCTCAGAACCGGGCCATGGAGAAGTGGAAGTTGGTGGCCTGGTATAATAAATCACTTTTTTTTTTCACATCATATACAAGCCTGTGTGTGTGTGTGTGTGTGTGTGTGTGTGTGTGTGTGTGTGTGTGTGTGTGTGTGTGTGTGTTTGTCGCTTACTTAAAGAAGAGATGGCACTATATTTAAAAGACAAGCCAACAGAGGCAGTGTAATGCTCTAGGCAAGGTTATGCTGTAAAAACTTGGGTCCTGGCATTCGTGTGGATGTTACTTTGACACGTAACACCTACATGAGATCCTGAGGTTTGAGGAGCATCTGCAAGATAAAGATTATTACTTATATTAACACAGCTATAAATAGTTTTGTCTTAACCAGTCTATAAATAAATTAAAAAAAAGAAGCTTATGTTACACAGTAACTGAAAGGCTCAAAGATTTATGTCCTGTGAAAAATTGACACCGAAGCCTTTTTCCATTAATGATAAATAAACCTCCACATATCACTAACATGTGCTAATTTATCTTAGATATGATTGATAATTAATTCTTAGCTGTTACTACAGAACCAATAATGTATAAGAATGTGAACATATAAACCAAAACCAGGTTTCATGTAGAAAATGCTGCTATAGTATACATCAAGAAGTAATAACAAAACAAATAATAAATAAAATGTTTTGACAGATTAAATACATCAGTTCATGATATATTTATTGTTGTTGTTTATGGAATAAAGACCTTCACAAAGCATTTGCTTGTTATTTTAATATCATTGCTGATTGCTTCGTTTTAACTAATTCAAGGTGCATTGAAGCTGAAGTTTTTGACAGATAATTAATGCAGCAAATGAAGTCAGTTTAATGCACCTTGGTGTCAAGCGTTATCAAATTGTTTGTCTTCTTGTCGAATTTAGACCAAACGACTATGCTGAAAACGCTCCACATAACCCCTGACATCAGTGAAAGCTTCAGTAATGAATTCATTAAGCTGTTCTCGCTTGTTCTAAGTTTTATAAGAAGCCTTGTGTGAAGTGGGAGACGCTTTTTTGGATTTGGGTTAGTAAGTGGGCGTCAACATGAAAATACAATCTATTATGTGTGCTGTTACATACTCTTCACCCTTGCCCTTGACGGTGGAGCTCAACAGGGGTATTGGGTGCATATGTTATTCTAATTCCATCTGGAACCCACACACACACACTACCTCCCATGCTCCCTTGTTCTCTCTCTCTCTGACACACACACCCTCCCCTTTTTGCTTGCCTCTTTCTCAACAGGCTCTTTGGCCTTTTTGAAAGGATATTAAGAAATGCATCAAAAATGCATCAATCACATGAAAGTCCTTCTGCCACTTTCATTTCCTATTCACCCAACACACACCCCACGTACTCTTAATACCCTGCTCTCACCCTCCATCAGTCTGAGGTTCATCTCACTTAATCTGGCCAATTGGTGACAGGTTTACAAATGCTGGCTGACAGATTTTTTTTATTCTATTACAAATGACAGTTCATTCTGTCCTGCTGTCACCTGAGCCTCCTTGTAGCCCCAAAGCCTATTGTAAGGTATGGCAGAATTAGAAGAGGAAAGGAACAATAGTGTCATACAAGAGAATCGTCTTGACCACAGCTGTCGGTGGTATTGGCTAAGGAACATTTGGCTGAATGAAAAGCATTAGACGTGTAGTAATACGTTTACTTTATTGACCAAATTGACCACTGCTAGTTCATGTAAATGCAATGCAGTTGTGATAGTACAAAACACTAAATTCCACTTAGCCCGGAGAAAACCAGCAAGAGCACACAATGCAGACGCTTTCCATAATTGTAACTAAATGGAACAGGTCAAATCTGAAAGTAAATTACTGTAATAAATTGCTAATGAATTCACCATATGTCATGCTAAAGTGATTTATCTGTGACGGGCATCTCACTAAGCTGAATGGATGCTCCTCTGGAGGTAAAATAAAACAAATACAACTACATTCGATATTTAAATCTGATTTAAAGCAAGTGTCCACACTTGTCCAGAAAGAATTCATGTGGCTTAAGGTTTTAATTTCAACTGAGTACAAACCTTACAGCCTAAAAGGCCAAAATCATCCAATTAAATAAGTAGGCATCTGTCGTGACTCCTAATTGTTTGGAATTTAAAAAAATCTACAGATTTGATTGAACATGACTATTTTATCTTCAAATAATACTTCTAATCCCAAAATAAAGCAAGCTTAATAAATATTGACTATTTTTTGTAAAATAGTTAACACTTCCTATAGATCCTGAATAATTCATGCTTAATAAATGCCTTTATAACACGTTATATAAAAAGAATATAAAAGGCAACAGGGCATGATGTTATAATCATCAATAGCACAGAGCCAAACTATAACATAACATTTTCGTATAAACTGATATTATAATGCACCATTTAAATGCTTGTGTTACACAAGCCGATGTCAGAAACTGTAAGATATTATGTAGGCTGCATGACGTTATAGTTTAGTCATGCCATTTGTTTTATAGCAAATAATCTGAATACATTTAAAAGCATTTCTACAAAACAAAGGCAAAGTGTAAGTGCAGACAGAGTGTCTATACTCTACAGAACAATTTCTGAGTAATTGAGATATAAATGATCATATGTATATTATACAATATAATACATATTATAAAATATAGTAAAATATAAGGTAATATCTGTGCATAATAAATGCCAGTGCTCCAATGTGACCTTTTGTGCTACACAAAAGCTGAGAAAAATGTGTCTGTTTATCCAGTTTCTTCATTTGTGTGCTGATTTGAGTCTTTTTGTGTGGGTTTTGAGATGGAGTTTGGCTGGAAATTTAGCAGAAACCAAGCAAACACACCTGCTGTATCAAACATCCTGTATGAACAACATCCAAAATGTTCATTCAGAAAGCAGCTGTGACACTGTATTCCTGATGACTGTATGTTGTCTATATCTAGTACTCTAAAAATGCACTAGATAGTAGCCAATCCTCCCTCTGGATTTGTCTCAGACTGATATTTGTAGCGGGAAAAGAGCATTCAATTCTATTATATTATATTCTATTCTATTCGATTTGTATAGTGCTTTTAACAATGGACATTGTCTCAAACATAAGAAACATAGTAAAACAAATAGTGTAATATTATACAAATGTTTAAGATTAAAATCAGACTTATATTTAAATGTGTTTATCCCTAATGAACAAGCCTGAGGTGACTGAGGCGACTGTGACAAGGAAAAACTCCCTTAGATGAAGAAACCTTGAGAGGAACCAGACTCATACGTGAACCTCATCCTCGTTTGGTTGACACCGGAGGGTGTGATTATAAACTGTTATAAACAGTGAAGAGTGTTATTATGAGTAATGTCCTTTCTATAGTCAGATACAGTCTATTGACAGTGTATTGATAAGCAGGTTGTTGTCCTCAAAGACAACATGTAGCTGGCATCTCCTTTTTGAATGTCCGAAATCCTCATGAACGGAATCCAACTGGAGCTGATACATAGTTAGATGCCTGACTGAGAGTACGAATTCATCACTACAAGGAACACAACACAATCTCTGTATGCCTTGGGAAAAAGAGAAGCAAGTGGAAAAAGAAAAAGAGAAGCAAGTGGAGATGAATTAACGTAGCTGCTGTTCAAATAGCAGCATTCAGTGAGTAACCATATAGACACAAGACTGGTCCACAGGGAGTCTTATATAACCATTATATATCTTATATAACCACCTTATTAAATCCCCATCTGTCATAGTTTAGTCCACATCTCTCATCTAATTTGCAACGTAACGCTCATAGTGTATTTTCCTAGAAAAATGGTTTAGTGCCGTTACAAAAAGAAATTTCTTTTTTTTCTATATCAAGTTAGCCTAGGCGAAGCTGAGCTGTACATAATGATGATCTTGACTAGTTTGCTAAGCTAGTTTGCTATGCTTGACCAACTCACCAAAGATTTTTTTTTTTTACTTTAAATGCAAGCATAAGCCAAAGTTAATTAGCCTAAAATGGGTTTATGTACAAATGAATGGATAATATGGGATAATACACTAGCTGGCAGGCAGTTAGCTGCAAGGCCAAGGCTTTATTAGTGGCGGATGACATTCATGCTGTGACTAGCATTAGCATGCTAATTGTGAAGGCTGTAATTAGTTGTGCAGAGAGAGGTGAGTGGCCTGGAGGGTGAACTCTTATTCACTCTTACAATGTCAGACACAGGCGGCAGGCAAAAATGCAAATCTGCCGTTCAGCTATTGTGCTGGCAGACCTTGGAGGAGACAAGTACAAAACGCCGAAAGGTAGAGGTAGAAAGAGAGAGATGGAGAAAGAGAGAAAGAGAGAGAGAGAGAGAGAGAGAGAGAGAGAGAGAACATGAGCAATAGAGGATGAAAGAGTAATAGAGGGTGAGGGGAATGTTGGAGATTGAGAAAGGTGGGAGGGTTGCAAAAGGAAACAGAGAAAGTCTAAAATAAAGGGAGTCCTGGAAAATACATACAAATTGGTCTTGTACTTAGGTGAAAGAGAGTGAGTGTGTGTTCTCATTGTTCACAAGTGTTCGGTGAATAATGACCTCATGAGGGATGCTGGGTTCTGCTGCTGTCTCCTGGTTATTGTGGCTCCATCTGCAACTTGTTCTGAAGCTAAACATTTTCTCCCTCTTTGTTGAGATCTGTGAAGAGCTAAGAAATTCACAAGCAAAAACATTTCATGAGGCAGGGACTCAAAGTAAAAACAGACCAGAATGCTGCTAGATAGCTTGTGATAGGCTAGTAGTGAAGTCGACCTTAAAGCGAACTGAAGACAATTTAATTCAACTGTTTAATTGTACAATCTATCAGATGCATTGGCTATCCAGAACAATTCAGCCTTGTCTATCCGTCTGCTCCTGAACAACTCTACTGAAGGGCCTGCGATTTTTCTTCCCTCCAGTAGAGATGAGATCTTTCAGACACACTCTGGGTGATGATCAATACAGCTGTCTGTCATGCAGTACTGCCACCGTTACTTGGGACTGACAGTTCTATAAAGTCAGCCAAGGACGTGGGATAAAAATCATTGGTCGTTAGAGCGTTGCTGTGTGAAAAATGTTATATAAATCAATATGTGAAGCTATGGCATGGATGCCAGAGGATTTGGTAAACCCACGGCTAAAGGTAAATGGTTTGTTTGTATCATCTGGGATTGATGCTTGTAAGTGTTTTTGATGAACTGTCATGTCTTCGTATTGGCAGGTGAGACTGAAGTGTTTAAATACATATAAATTGCCTCAAAATGTAATATTATAAATTTTACACCAATACAATCAACATGTCAGAGCTTAACATGACGAAAAATGCAACATGACAACTATTAAGTGAGCTAAGGATAGGGTGCCATTTTCTTGTTGGGATGTAGTAGCACAGGTTTAGTCCATGTGGCATAGATTTGACCACAAAAGAGGGACAAGTCCTTACAGAAGAGGAACACTGACATGATGTGGGCTGATTAAAATTCATCCAGTTAAATATAAAAGAATTTGTAAGAAATTCTAATTCCATCCATATTTCACCTTAATTATAAGATTTCCTACAAAGTGGATGACATTTAATTCATATTTTATAAATTAATTTGTATTCATTTTCATGTATGAGACAATGTTAAAGACATTTTCCTACTGCATTTCAATAGCCTTCATTTAGTTATAAAGATTTTCCTTAAACATTTTTATTTTATATATACTGTGTATTGATGTAATAACTTATATATTATTTATTTTTTTATATATATTTATTTATTTATTTGTATTTTTTTTCTTTCTGTCATTGGTGTTCCTTTTTTATATATTATTAATTAATATATTATTTATTATTAATGATTATTTTATTATTTCATCTTTAAATATCATAAGCTTTTGTTGACAATATTAAAATACAACAGCAATAAATGTAAAATTTAATTTTGACACTTTTTTTGGAGAAAGATTTTGGCTTTCTATTTTTCATTCCTTTTTTTTCACATAATAAATTACATAATTGATTGATAATAATAACACAGTTGAAAGCTCACAAGCTCAAAAGCATATTAGAAAACATCCTTAGCAGCTAAAAACCATGATCTCAAATGTCTGCTTATATCTTTCTTATTATAAAATGAAAATGTAGCATTTTTAAACTAGTGCACCATCATATTTCTACCTGATACTACATGCACCCTGACATCACATATGGACATACATCTGAAATAAACCACCATATTACTAAAGGCGTGTTTTATTTTCTCCCCTGTGTTCAGGCAGTGCCAGTGAAGTTTCATGAAACACTTATTCTCTTTCATTAAATCATATGACTGTCATGGCCATTGTGCAACCTTTCTGTTTCTAAGCCCTTAGACACACACACGTACACGCTCACCCACTTCTCCAGACTTACAATTGCTAATTTCCTAGCCCAAGGACATCCGCATCCATCCAACAGCCTTTCAAAAATCCTCACCCTCCAACTTGAAATTTCAAATGCCACAACTTTTAATTTGCACAGAGCACCGATGAAGAAAGCACTGCTTTTATTTAAGCTCAGAGAGCTGCTGTTTTTTCTATAGTACTGATCCATACAATTCCTGAAGCTTTGGCAAGGAACAGCACAGTTTATGAGAACACTTCATCTGTTTTTCCTGCAATATCCTAACAAAGAAATCTGTTATTCTGAATAAACATGAACACATTATTTCTTTTTTTTGTCCTTTGAATAGATTACATTTTTTAACAATATATTCCTGATTTCAGTTCCACATTTATTCATTTCATACATAGTCACGTTAGTAATAGTAAAAAAAAACGCTACACACACACAAAAAAATTATTGTTTCCGGAATTATTTAGTTGTTTATTCTGAATATTAGTCTAAAATCAATCTTCGTATAAACACCTCAGTGAAAAAGCTTAACATGGTAAAAACTCAAAATCTCAAAACACTATCCACCAACTCATAGTTTATTGGTGTATTTTTACACAACCTCAGGAACCCTGCTTATTTCTTTACTCAGAAAGCACTACTCTATATTCATTCATTATTACAGCAAAATATATGTACATTCATATGTAGCAGTACATTTATTCCATATTTTCAATTGTTAGCATGAAAGTTGAACAAATTCGTTACTTTTGTCACAGCTAATGATATTTGCACAAATTTCAATTGAAAGCATGGCCTTCCTGTGGAAAAGTGAGTAAATGTATTTGTAAAATGATAATATAAATGCATAAATTATATAAATAAATAGATTTAAATGTCTTATAGATGTCAGGCATTGCAATATTCCATATACAAGCCTATAAAAAATATGCTTGTATATGGAATATTGTATATACAAGCCTATAAAAAATACACTTGCTTACCAACTATTGAAAAATACCCCTGAATATGTCAAAATCTGACCTGCAAACCTCCATCGTTTGTTACTGAATGAACATCAAGGGTTCTAATTAGTTAGGGTTTCTCACCCATCCTTTCTTTTGTGACACCAAAGCAGTTGTTTTATTTTTTTTTTCCTCAAATGCATTTTTGGATGATTTCTCTTTTACAGTGGACATAACATAATATTTATTAGATCACCAGTAGCCTTGCTAATTGTTGAGGAAAAATCGAAGTACTTATTGTTTCTCAGGATATGTAAATGCACATCCTATGCTATTTATTACCTCACTCTGCTATAACGCTGGCTTTTATCTAAACACAGAGACGTCCTCAAAGATTTGGCCCTGCACAACCAATCTGTCTTCTTTCCCTTATTCTTTACAGACACCTGGCCAAATTATTCATTGATTCAATGGAGTATTTGGTCGAGTGGAAGTTCAAAGGATTGTAGGCCCTGGTGTGCGTGTATGTGTGTGTGTGTACAGATGGAGACAGAGGTGTTTGGGGGAAAAAATGAGAGTGCTTCATCTGTGTGTAGCTGTACTTATGAGTTTTTTATGTGAAGGACCTGCTGTCTTTATTTTTTGCTCTCCATATTTATTTCCTGCCTTTGTACAACACACACGCATACACATATATGCACACACACAAACACATACACGCATTGCCTCCAGCAGTAGTGTTAGCGCCGTAATCTTCCCAGTCATCCTCCAAACCGTACAAGCTTAGCTCTCCTTCCTGTCCCAGATTACTCATTACAGCCTCATTCAAACCTCTCATACGGATGCGTCTCACTTTGAAGACGGTTGGCTTTGTCGAGGCAGAATAATCACTGATCTCTGAGCTGCAGGGATCTGTGCTCACAGGAAAGATGAAGGACTCGCCTCAGGCTCGTCTGATGCAAACCTGAGTAGCTTAGCACTTGGTTATGCCTTGAACGCTTGGCATGTGCAGGCGCTGTGTCTTTTTGGTCCAAAATTCGGCACAGATCATTAGACCGAACTATGCAGAGGAATGTCTCAGACACGACGGTTTTCTGGAACGTTCTGTGGCTGCAGCTAATTTTTGCTGTGAAGCTGTAGCTGTCTGCTTGGGTGTGTTTTTAGAAGAAAGAAAGAAACCGTGCTACATCCAATTACGCCACACTTTGATCTCCAACAAGATATATTTTCCTCAGCCTCTCCAGGATTGGCTTTTTCGTAGAAGGCAACACTTTGGTCTAGATCCGAAATAACTTCTGCATCATGTCTGAAGGTGTATTTCTGATTAGCCAGAAATAAACAAACATTTAATTCCTTGAGGTTTGCAGAAAACAAGCTGTTTAGTAAGCAATAGAAATTCATGGATGGGAGGCCAAGCATTTACTAAGGGGCTCTGAATGGAATGCTGTGTTGACACCCTACTGTATAAAAAAGTTTTTGCAGTTTTGCAGTTTTACTATTGTTGCAGTTTTAAATTCTACTAAAATGTTTTGCTTGCCATTTAGGTAAAACTAGTGTTGAGTAAGACATCTCCTTTTCTTTTACATCTCTGTGACTATGTACTATTTCAGTCTGTTTATGTTTTCTGATTGAATGTTTGTCTTTTTAAGTGCCAACATAGTGTCAAAACTTCGCCAAGAATTCGTCGACTTTCGTTGAACTTGAGAATAGCACAGCCACTGGATTAAAACTTCAGCAGCCTGATCCATGTCCTAGAGCCCAGCTTTCTTGCTATACTGTAAATTTAAAGACATGATAGATAGCACAGTGGAATAATGAAGAATGAATGAAAAATTCTCCAATTACAATTCCAATATTCCTGGACATGGCTATAGTAGCCATAGTTTCCTCACAACTTTGTGTGTCTTGTATGATCCCTAAGTAACGAGTGTGTTTTCTAGAATTCTTGCACACGATCTAAAGTAAACAAGATGTGTAATTTTATCACTAATTGAATGCTTACTTGAATGTAAAGATGATAGGGTTGCTCTACATCGACATCCTTGTGGTTTTATGGCAGGGTCAAGCACTTAGCGGGCTTCTCCACGTTTTTCGAAAGGCTTTGTAATGCAACGAGGCCTGTGGTTTGGAAGATCCAATAAAAAGGGCTGTGTGAATAGAGAGAGGTGTGTTGCTGCATGATTGTCTGTGTGATTTAGTCTGAGTGAGGTATAGAAACAGACTCCCCATACTTGAGTAGATATGCATAAGACTTGATCCTTGGCAGGACCACAAATGCACTGTTGTGCATCAGTGTATTTCAGTAAGAACGAGAAAGAACGAGAGAAATGGGATAAAATAGGGTCTTCGTCTCAGACTGGGGAGGGTCTCAATTTTCTGACGACTCTCACAGCTTCAGAGGGTGAAGAGGATGTAAAGGCTATAATCACAACGATTACAGACAACACTCACTGCAACCCCACCACTCTGCTACTCTCACTGCCTAATACACACACACACTCTTTCTTTTTCTATCTCTCACTGTGTTTCTCTTGTTCACAAAAGGTCCACCCATTCACTTTATCGTGGAATATATGCAGTTAGTTACTCCACAATTATCAAACAACAACAACAGCAGGCAAAAACATGAGCACATGACTTACTTATTGATAATTGCATCGATCGGACAGACTGTATGACCTGAAGATTGAAAACTGTGAATGAGGTGGTCTAGTGTTGATTTGTGTTCCAATACCACAACATCTGAAGGGTTTTGTTCCTCTTTCCTGTGATGGAAAACATTATAAATCAGTGACTCTAGAGACGCTATCCATAACATGTTAAAATGTACAGCATTTGGCAGACTCCCTTTTCTAAAGTGATTTACATTTGATCTCAAATTTATATAGCCGAGCAATTGTGGGATTTACTCAGGGTCCCAGCAGTGGTAGCTTGGTGGACCTGGGATTTGAAGTCACAACCTTCTGATCAGTAGTACAACACCTTAACCACTAAGCTACCACATCCCTATGTTAAAGAAATGTTTTGTCTTTGTTAAATGATGGATTTTGTTTTTAAATCTGTTGATTCTGTTTATTAGTTTGAGATCATGTAGATCAAATGTACACATGAATTAGCTGCAAATCTAGAAACAGTTACAATGATTGTCAGAGGAACACACATTCTGACCAATCACAATCATTGAATTCATTACTGAGACTTATTAATACAGTGTTTTCCTAAATAACTGAATTGTCATTTCAACAGTATACACATTTCTATTATTTTATATATATATAATATATATTTATTTATAATTTTCAGATATCACACTGCTTTCCCTGATCCAGAATACAGCTAAGTTCTCCCACACCACCCTATTGCTACTCTCCCTCCACTGGCTTCCTGTAGCTGCCCGCATCAGATTTAAAACACTGATGATTGCCTATAAAGCCAAAAATGGATTAGCACTCATCTAAAAGCACTTATCACATCCCAAATTGCACTATGCTCCCTCTGCTCCTCCAGCATCATCTGCTTAACTGATCCCTCCATCTCTCAGGGTACAAGGAGGACCTGCAGTAAGACTCTTCTCTGTTCTGGCACCTGGGTGGTGAAATGAACTTCTCCTAGATGTCCAAACAGCTGAGTCACTGGAATGGCACCCCACCACATCATGAAGTAGTTTTACACTTTAACCCTTTTGTTGTCAGTGTACTATACTTGCTACGTTCCTGCTCTAAAAGAATTTTAAACTGATGATATTCTTATTTCATGACCCTGTGAACCAGTGTCTGGATGTAGTCACTAATAGAGACTTTGAAGCACTTGTGTAAGTCGCTCTGCAGATGGGCATCTGCCAAATGCAAAAAAGGTCAATTTAAAAGGTAAAATGTATTTCTATCAATGATAGATTTAATACGTAATGTAAGATGATGCCATCCTCAGTTAACATAACAAAACAAAAACAAGCAAAAAACCTTGCATAAAACTCACTTGTAAAACTGTCATCATCATCATCATCATGATCATCTTCATCACACCATCATCATCACATCATCATCATCATCATCATCATCATCATCACCGTTGTCATCATCATCATTGTCGTCGTCGTCATCATCATCATCATCATCATCATCATCATAATCATCACATCATCATCATCGTCATCATCATCATCATCATAATCATCATCACATCATCATCACACCATCATCATCATCATCATCATCACACCATCATCATCATCATCATCATCACATCATCATCATCATCATCATCATCATCACACCATCATCATCATCACATCATCATCATCATCATCACCATCATTATCACATCATCATCATCATCATCACATCATCATCAACACCATCATTAACATCACATCATCATCATCATCATCATCATCATCATCATATCATCATAATCTTTTTTGGATTCCTTTCCTTTGTAGGTACAGCATAAGCTTCAGAAATGGCAAACACTACAAAATGATTATAGACTGTTGACTGATCTGTTGGAATAAAAAAGACATTAACAAAAATTAACTAACAAATTAAAGCTATAATCCATTAATTAGAAAGACTTAAATCTATTAATTAGATGATTAGTATTCTAGGTAACTTATTTACTCTTTGATTATTATTGTGTTCTGAATAGCAGGAGTTTGGTGATTTCTGTGCTATTACTATTAATTTTATTAGTGCTATTACTATTAATTTATCAATTTCATATTAAAAATTTTCAAATTTCAAATTATTTTCCAGAGTAATCTAATTAAGGAAAAGTGCTATTTACTATATTTTGGACTTTTAATTAAAAAAATATAAATGTAATTAATTAAATAAAATAGTAATATATATATATATATATATTTTTTTTTTTTAATCATTTGAAATAAATGAAAATCTATCTAGGATAAGTGTATTATCTACTTATAGCTAGACCTTATGATTTAGATTAAGCACTAAAAATAATTCTTGTCAACAAAAGAAATCAGGATATTATGTAATTCTGAGTTTTTGAAAGAAATCTGAAATTAGCTCTAGAGAGAGAGAGAGAGAGAGAGAGAGAGAGAGAGAGAGAGAGAGAGAGAGATTCTTTATTCAAAATACAAAACCATTTGGAGGCCCATAAATGCTCTGTGTCATTGTCCAACCACTTGACCAACATCTTGTTGGAACTGAAACACTGTACAGACTCAGAGGCTTCAAGTGAGTGTGAAGAAACAGTAGATTAGTTTATTCTTCTATATTCTCCAGAAGGTTCCTGCAAAAGAAACTGCTTTGTAGCCTAGCATATGTCACTGGGCAATTTATATCTGGCCAGTCAGCCTTGTCCAAATCTAAAGACCCCGGCAATGCACTGGTGAGCACTACAGAATCATACGATACACTGCTGATATCCTCCACCTGTTGCACTTCTGCCACGGCCCCCACTTCACTAGCCACATATTAGCCCCATAGTGCACAAGAAGCCATTGGAGTAGAACTGGGAACCCCTTAGGAAATCAAAAGGTGCATTATTAATGTATGGCGAGACCTTGGTCATGTTACATATTTCTGCCAAAGGACCCTGTATATTAGTGGGTCAGCTGCTTTCTTGTTCATATACCTCCTGTTAGGACTCAAACAGATGCTCATTCACACCACTAGGGCAATTCCATAGCTTTACATGGCAAAAAATGTATTAATAAAATCAATGCATCTAAATATCAAAATGTTAATTTTTTTTTTATTTTAAAGAAGTAAACAATTGATTTGAAAATGATTTCAAACCTGAGGCAAGCGGTTGCCGTGGTAATGTAAAAAATTACAATACTACACCTACTCTGGAAGTCTATGAGAATTTAAATATCACATATGACTTGATTTAAATGTTAACCTACTTTGCTGGGTTTATTTAACTAGCGTTAAATAAGCTTGTTTATAATAGAGCTAAACGTAATCACTTGAGGATTTGCGTTGACAATAAATCTGTGACATCTGTGGGACTATTACGGTATGACGAACGAGTTTGGATATACTGTAACTGAATGATTTGAATTTCATTTATTTGTTTATTCGTTTGGCTGGATGGTTATTTATTTATTTGGTTGCATCTAATATTAGATTATAAACAAATCAACAGCTAATTAGCGAAACAACCAATAATGTTGGATTGTGCAGTTTAAATTTTCTGATGTCAGAAGTGTTTCATATAGATATGTGTGCTATGTGAGTAAATACGGAGAGTAAAAACATGTTTTTCACTGCAAAAGAAAGCATCTGCCCGTAAAATCACTGAAGTGTGGATCTGGTTGGGATTAAAATTATCAGACCACCACAGAGTGAGTCCAGAAAGAGTTGGCAATTTGCTGTGTAATTCTCTTAGTGGAGGATCTAAAACCAGTCTGGAAATAAAATCACAGTGTAACACCAGAAAATGGAGGAATTACCCCAGGTCCCCATTAAATCTAATCCCGCCCAAATAGGGCTTGTTTAAATCCAGAGGTTTGTTTTGAATGTCTGAGTAAATCATGCTAACTGGATTTGGAATGTACACTATATATTTGTCTAAGCAACTACTTATTGAAAAGTTCTAAGTAATAATAATATATTAGTGAGATATCAAGAAATTGAGCAATAGGGACAGATTTTTTTATTGATTTAATTTAAGATTGAAGGTTCTAGGGTTTGAGAGCTGTTTTACACTTTAGAGGTCTCACCTTCCTTGTATTTCCTCTTGTTTCTGAGCTGAACTGTCTCTTCTGTTGCATGCTGGGTTTCGCTGCCGCTTTGCTGTGACAGCACTCTGTGACATGGCTTGGTTTTGTTCACCTCATTGTGGGATCACTAAAGCTTAATAAAGAACTGCATTTGTATTCAAAAAAGCATCCAGGGCTTTCTGTGATGACTGGACTTCCATCAGGCGGTGGTGTTGCTGGGTCAGGCCATTTACAGTAGAAACCACATAATAATTGGCTTTTTTATGGCTTGTTTATTTACCAGAAACAACTCAGAATTGTGAGAAGAAATGAAACTGTAGAAGGGCAAATTGATCGTATTGCTTCGGCAAACAGAAAAATGAAATTGTACCAAATAAATATAAAGTCCTAATATTGAACATTTTATTTGTTTGTTTTTTTGTTTGTTTATTTGGCTGCATCTAACATTAGATTATAAAGTAGCCAGCAGCTAATTAGCTAGAAAACAAATCATGTTGAATTGTGCTCTTTATATTTTGTGATTTTCATTTTTTGAATTGTGTTTTTCTTCGCAATAAATAAATAAATAAATAAATAAAAATAAATAAAAAATAAAATAAAAATAAAATTCAAAGTTTTGAATATAGGGAATTATTGGATGACATATTATTCGATAATTTTATAATGGGTTCTTTAAAAAAACAAAACCCAAAAAAACATATACTTACTGATAAAAATCTAAATAAAAATATACATTTTAGGACTGGCTGGAAAGAAAGACAGAAAGAATGAAAAGAAAGAAAGAAAGAAAGAAAGAAAGAAAGAAAGAAAGAAAGAAAGAAAGAAAGAAAGAAAGAAAGAAAAAAAGAAAGGAAGAAAGAAAGAAAGAAAAATACTTCACTATTCCCAGGAAACAAATTTTTGAACTCAAGAGTTTTGAATTGTCACAGAATTAGCCATGACTAATGACTCTACTAACATCTGATATTTGTAAATATGTTTAATACAATCTAGGAATATAACACCACATCATCTTTAGCGAAACTCCATCCTTGGAAGAAAAATGTTTCTTGGACAATCAACAATAACAATTAATTTAATGACCCAGTTATTTTATTTGACGTGAACGGCAGCAAACTGTTATATTGTTGAGTGTATATTCTCATTACAACAAACTGTATTTTTATTAGTATTTTCTGTGCTACTTTTATCATTTATTTGTTTTCTTAGTATTAATTTATTTTAACCCTAAGTTGCCTCTGTAAGAACTGATCGGGGCAACGGATGAAATTTAGGCTGTTGAACTAATTTTTGCTTGTTTTCAGTTTTCTGTCTGTTTATTAATGAGCATTGTCTCTGTGAAATAAACGAATAAATTAAATGTATCAGTCAATACTTTTTTGTTGCTATTCCATCTCAATATACTAACCTCGTATTACATTGTTGGGTGTATTATATATAGTAATCGGACACTTTCCACAGGGAAATGGCATATAGTTCAGGGTTTTTCAGATTAGAAACTGATGATAATGACTTGTTTATTAGTGTTGTTAGTCTGACGTTATTGCATTTTGTAGCATGATGTAGCCTTAAAAATCTTACTTCCTCTCGATCTTGATAAAAAAAAGGGATAGAGAGAGTTGGGATGTTTTTGTAAATATGTAGGAAACTCTTGTATAATCGGTTTTGACTGACATCCTCAGCAGACAGACTTTTGATGTCTGAGCCCGGCTCTATTATGTGCTATAATGATATGTCTGCTTCTCCCTGTGCATTGGGCTTGTTTGTTTAGGAGGATGCAATAGTGGCTTGGCTGCTGCTGTGTGTGTGTGCGTGTGTGTGTGTCTGTGTGTGTGTGTTTAATGGTTGCCCATGGGGAATATAATCTTGTGCAAACACTGAGCGTTTCTCCCAGGTGGAGTCTGTGCATGAATGGGACACACAGAAGTCTTGTAGAGCAGCGTGTGTATGTATGTGTGTATGTGTGTGTGATTGGAAATGCTTGAATAGACTGAGCTCAGTCTGGGAAAGCATTCAGAAGAGGAATGGTGCAAAAAACCAAGCAGGTATACGTAGTATAATATAATCTAGTCCATGCACATGAACAACAGTCTATTTGCTAAGTGAAAATAAACTATGGGATAAATTCCAATTTTGGTCTAGGAGATGAAACAAAACAGTGCTCCATATTCTGTCACGATCCTCTCTCTGTTTCGCTCTGAAACCACTCTTTCATCGGTTTAAATACTCTGTCTGGGCCTCCCAGTCTGATGCTGGCGTGATCACAGAGGGCCGGGCCATGGTCAGGCAAAACCAACATGTGCTCACCCTCTAAAAACACCCATCCGGATGAGAATAAAGCATGGCTCTTTTTTATCCCCTCACTCGGTTCAGGCCTGTTCTCCACTGCCTTTTTGTTTACACTGTCCCTCACAATGAGCACCCATCGTCCCCCTCCAATGTGCCTTTTATCGAAGCGTTTCATGGGCATGAATGTACAGCCGCAGTTGGCCCTGCGTGAATAAGCCCCTGTGAAAATTGCCAAGACCCTGCTTACATTGTTCGCTGTCATTTCCCACCACAATAGATATCACACTTTGGATGTAATTTTAAAAAAAAAATAGGGGAGGCGGGAGGTACTGGGTGAATCAAAATAGTGGTAGCTTTTAGCTTTTGTTTCTTCGGGCTCACTCTTTTCTTTTTTTCTCGCTTGCCTCACATTCTCTTTTCTTTTGTTGATCAATGCTGCCTCACATTCTCTCCATCTCTCTCTTACCTCATTTTTTTCACCACCAGCTCTTCATTCAGAGAGTTCGCCATTATAGTGGAAAATTAAATAAACCACTCCATTGCCTAAAGAGACCGGGGTCTGGGCGGGATCAGGTTAGAGCTCCGGAGTGAGCGAGTAAGGATGCATCTTTCCCGATGGAACTTTCTATTCTGTGCAGCTCGGAACGCTGGTGTGGTTCGAAGGCAAAGATGAAGACAAAGAAGGTGTGAAGAGGTGTGTGTTCTGTAGGAGCTGAGAGAGGCAGAAGATGAGAGATGCCCTCTCCGACGTATCGTTATCCTGCAGAGAGGGCAACAGATGAACGAAAGATCTCTACGTCTTTTTCTTATACTCTCTTCTCTCTCTTCTCTCTCTCTTCTCTCTCTTCTTTCTCTCTTCTCTCTCTCCCTCTCTCTTTCTCTCTGTCTCTCTCTCTCTCTCTCCACTCCAGCCCAACCTCCAGAAGCAGAGGGGTCTTGAAATTTCTCTGAGGTGGGTCACAGTGTAATAGGCTAGGGGCAGACACCTGAAGACCTCTTCTGAGGAGAGAAAGCAGTTTGTTAGAAAAAGGATGCACAGAGGGAGGGGAAAGCATCAGAAAGTTCCAGAAATGTCAAGGGGGTGGGGAGGAAGGAGGCGGCCACCACAGCGGAGAAAATCAGAGTAGCAAAGTGACTGAATGTTGTGGGACATGAGAGATTAGACCTAAATGATTAGTTATCATTGATGTTGGCCTTGCAGATTTATTTTCTTGTTGTTTGAATTTTTTATGACTTTTATTTTAATACATAACTTAATTGTGAAATATCAGCATGTCACACTTCTATATGTTATGTGTATGCATTAATACTTTTAATAGCAGTGTATCAAAGCTTGTGCTTATATCACGATTGACCCTTGGTTCTAGTTTTGCTGTTTTTTGGTGTTTTATGTTTGAAACCTAAATTTTAAGGAAAAAGGGGCATGAAGTTAAAGAGGTGTCTTTATAAATTTGTTTATCAGTTTAGTCAGAAAATCCTTGTTTGTTCTATGGAAATATCATTCAGTCAAAAGTTAGTTGGCTTGGAAATGAATTTGAAATTAAAAGTCTTTCAATCTAAAAATCTTTAAATTGTCATTCATGTTTGAGAGGTCTAAATTCATAGTATAATCTGGTGGTATGAGCAGCTTTTGTTTATACTTTACATAATATCAGTTTTTATCATTTTTAAAAGAGAATTTAGCAACATGGCAAATTTATAACAATTTGAATGACTGTAGAATTAGTTGAAAATTCTGCAAAGGTTAAAGGGGGCGGGGCTAGCGTGAATTGATTGAATGAACATGAATTGAATGAACTAAAGCTACACTGCTTGATTATTCAAATGTATGCAAGATAACAACTGTATACTATTGTATGCTAAGAGCAATTTCTTGCTCTTAATTTCATTACGAAGTCTAAAGCACGTAGTCATTCTCTCTCTTCCACCTTTCCCTTCCTGTTTTTTCCCCCTCCTTATTCTGGTGTGTGGTGAAAAGCATCTTTACAGCCAGTCGGGGTACCTTATTCAAGGATTAATGAGGGATGAGAACGGGTGAGAGATGTGTATGTGTGTATGTGTGTGTGCGGAGTGGCTGAATAGGAAAGGCCAGGTATGGTGAGTTAAGACTTTGAACGCAGCTGGTTGTCTGCCTGAAAAGGAAATGGACTGGATGACCTCATTTATGGCTCTTGGAGACTGGAGGAAGAAGAGGAAGGGTTTGAAGGAGAGCCATCCAGCTGAGAGGCCTCACTCTCAGCCTCGGCAGGCTCCCCTTCTCCCTTGCCCTTTATCCTCAAAAGGAAAAGTGCCGGGGTCTGGGGTAGTCTCCTCGAGAAAAGAAGAGGGGAGTGCTAGAGGAGAGAGGGTGGAGAGAGGGAGGATGTTATTGATGGCTAATGTGGCCCCAGGGAGAGAGAGAGAGAGAGAGAGAGAGAGAGGGAGGGAGAGAGAGAGAGAGAGAGAGAGAGAGAGAGAGCGCTGAGGTCATCATGAGTCAGTGTGGCTTGACTTTGGGGGCTAAAGAGCGTTTCATATGTGTTGTTAGCATGTCAGCGCTAATTTGCAGCACTGTCAGGACAGGGCACAAACAAGATTAGCGGATTTAGACACCACAAACAGACAGACTCCACATCGCCCCTGGCCATATGGCATTTGACAGTCAGCTCTTTCATTTCTAGTTAACATTGTGTAGCTATTTTTTTTAGAATTGTCTAGCCTTTTTTTTAATGAGTATATTAATAAATGGACAAATAAAGATGGTTTAGAAATTTAGGTGAGAACATTACTTAACAGATTACATAAGAATCAGTATGGTTACGATCAGTAGCTTGGAACCATAGATTTTGATAAGGCAGGATAGCAAGTTTTAGTCTTTCACACTTGACTTGCACTACAGGCTATTATTTACTGAATCCTGTAAGCATTTGAAAATCAACAAAATATAGTCATTCAGCTTAGAAGTCATACAGCATAGAAACTTGTTTTGAGAGCTTTTAGACATACCTTTCTTCAACCCTATTTGATAAAACAGGTGTGTTTGGACACAAACATTTTCTACTCTATTTTCTCCCTTTCCTCCTCTTTGTAATGTATCTTGAAAAGAAATGGTTGTGTACATCATAGACACCCTTTCTGCACTTACACTTTGTTCATAGTTTTTATATATATTGTTTGCTATAAAACAAGATCTTGGCAGACATAGAGTATTTTTGATCTAGTCCTATTCAATGTAAAAACAGCAACACTTTCAAACCTATCATTAGGTGTCATGTCTGCTGTTTCTCTGTTATGCATAGGGCAGCGTGATATCTGTCCCAGTGGGCCTCTATTACCCTTTATTGTAGTTTGCTCACTAGAACAAAACAACAAAACAGCTTTTTTTTTTATCTGTGGAATTTCCATTTTAAATTGTCATTAATATTTTAACAGGATAATAAATGTATGGCGTTATGAATGAAGACTTTATGAAGATTAACATTTGTTTAAAGGTTAAGCTACCTGCCCCTATTGACTAGCCACTATTTCTTATTAAATGTTTTCTCTAATCTTCTACTTCTAGCCATTTCTAAATTAATCCCACACCAACCCAATATCAAGACTCTTCAACATCAAACACCTCAACGTCCATTACAATACGCCCCCCTTTTTCTGAATACTTATGAATGCAACGTGCCTATAGCTCCAGGGCTAGCGTCATTTTTAATTTAATTAGCCCAGCTGCACTGGCGGCTTTCGCTGTTGCTGGCCGTTATTGCTGCTGCGCTTCATTCTGCTGCTGCACACACAATTACTGATTGCTTTCAGATAGGGGCGAAATATGATTAGGGTTTTTGGTGGCAGAGATCAGAAGGGGGGTGGGTGAGAAGCCTTATTACTTTCATTTGAAATCAGTAGATAAATATGAAACTTTCATAGGAGGAGTAATGAGATTATGGTTATTTGGACGAGGGTAGCCGACCCTTGTAGACGGATTATAAGGATTATAAGATTATAAGTGATGATAGTCGAGAAGTCGAGAGCTGCTGATCTGAGGGTAGCTGGTGTTGGGAGAAGGGGTGAGATAAAGTTACTGTGGATCATTTTTTGTTCTGGTTATACTGTAGGATTAAATAAAATTTGTAAATGGTCAACAGTTTACCTGTGATAATTAGCAATTACTGATTGTCTATAAATGTCTATAAATAAGATTTATCAACTCTTTTGGTAAGAGGAATGACAGGCTCTTCATCCCTTGTGAATCACAGAGACTCTGTGGGAATCTGTGGGTTCATGCATGTGATATGAGAATGTGCTTTATAACACAGCATGAGCAACAGTTTGAAAAGATGTGGTTATATGGCTTAGCATGTCTCAGAGGGAGCCCTTGTTAGCCTTCCCCTCTATGGAAAACTGATCGTTAGTTCGAATCCCAGTGTCACTAAGCTGCCACAACTGGCCCCTGAGCAAGGCCCTTAACTCTCAGTGCTCAGCTTTATAAATGAGATAAATGTAAGTTTCTCTGGATAAGAACGTCTGCCAAATGCCATAAATGTAAATGTAAAAACAAAATAATTGTTTGGGGAGAACTCTCTCACTCACTCATTTTCTACCGCTTATCCGAACTACCTCGGGTCATGGGGAGCCTGTGCCTATCTCAGGCGTCATCGGGCATCAAGGCAGGATACACCCTGGACAGAGTGCCAACCCATCGCAGGGCACACACACTCTCATTCACTCACACACTACGGACAATTTTCCAGAGATGCCAATCAACCTACTATGCATGTCTTTGGACCGGGGGAGGAAACCGGAGTACCCGGAGGAAACCCCCAAGGCACGGGGAGAACATGCAAACTTCACACACACAAGGTGGAGGCGGGAATCGAACCCCCAACCCTGGAGGTGTGAGGTGAACGTGCTAACCACTAAGCCACCGTGCCCCCTGGGGAGAATTGGGTTGTGAATTAAATGCTTTATGTTTATGGTTACATAGATTAGGTAAGTATGATTTCTTTCAACTGTTGCCACTGTTAACTAGTGCTTAAAACCCGGAACAGATATGAACTTGAAGCATAGAATAATCACCTACACTCTACGGCCAAAGGTTTGTGGACACTTGAAGATCACATATGTAATTGCTGAATATCTCGTTCCCTATTTTGTCCCCATGTAGAAATTCTTGTAGGAAGGCTTTACACTAGATGTTGGAGCTTAACAGTGGGGATTTGTGATCATTCAGTCACAAGACCATAAGTGAGGTCAGGTCTCAATGATGAGTGAGGAGGTCTGGGGTGCAGGTTGGCATCCAAATTCATCCCAAAGGTGTTCATCGGGGTTGGGGTTAGAGGTTTGTGCAGAACGCTTGAGTCCTTCCATTCCAAATTGGGAAAAAACATGTCTTCATTCACCTCTTTTTGTGCTCAGCAAGCCTGTTTTGTGCCACCATTGAAGAAGAATTGTAATACAATGACATCTTACTATACAACTGTGTGCCTGGCAAAAGTTTGACAGCCCACATTGGTCATATAGTATAGTGCTTAACTTTTATTCTATTTAAACATTCTGTTTTCAGTTTTGAATTGTTTTCAGTTACAGAGAATCTTCGACAGTAGGCAAGATGTCTTAAAACTGGAGTCGCTACAGATTATAGACAGTTTTGATAGAGTGATAAGTGCTGCTCATTTAGATCTAATAAAGTGAACAACCCCTGGTTATATGCAAAGTTTTAATAGCAACATGTCTCCTGTTCCATCTGTTTATTAACTGGCAAAAAAATTTAAGCAAGATTTTTGCTCAGTGGTGCATATAAAGGAAGGTTTCTGATCAGTCCTTTTTTTGCTTTCTAATACAGGCATACTCACTCACACACACACACAAACGCACACACACAGACACACACACACACACACACACAGGCACAAGCCAGTAGCCTGATTAACATCTGAATTAGGTTACCAATATGAGCTACAAAGTGGTTGACCAATGATCCCTTCCTTTTTCATACTGCATAATAACCATTGTGCAGAGGATTTACAGCAAAAAGCTGTTTTTTTTCTTTCCTAGTCCATCTTCTGTCCCAGGGTTACTAGACCCCTACATTAAGACCTGAGCTAGAGCCTATGCCTTGTCTAATGCTCATTAGAGCCAAAGTCCATTAGCCTCCTAATGGGTGACACAGGGACTAATTATAGATGTGTTTCCAGAAGGCAGATGTAGTTGAATACAATAAGGCTGTTGGGACCATTAACAGAGCCGCTCTGAGTAAGTGGTCTCACAAGCTGCCAAAATCCCATCCTGGTCATTAGGTATCAATCAAAAATGGTGTAATGATTAACTGACAAAGGAAACTATTTTATTTATCTGTTATGTGTTGATATCTTTTGGGGGGATCTGAGGAGGCTTCTCTCCTGTTATGGACAACAAGGGAAGTCATGATTCCGTATGGTGATCAGAGGTTTCTTAGTAAAACATCAGATTGAAAGGATACACTTTAAATACACACGGTGGTCTTCCAATAGCTGCTTAATATAAGTGTTTAGTTAATAAAGTCTTGTACACAACTATTATTAGTATAATAATCAGGAGTTTTCTGAACCTGTTGTGCTATATAAATTCTTCTTTGTATTAAGAATATTTTTTTTCCATGTTTTTGTTGTTTCTACGGTAAACTGAATAATTATTTTCCACTATTACATTTAAAATGGGAAAAAAGCCATGAATTTAAAAGGTTATTCTATGGTATCACAGTACAAAAACCATCTTTTTTGGATTATTAATGGAAAGATAGGTAAAGACATTGATACCATGACTAACAAGTTTTTTAAAAAAGGCTTGTCTTATGGCAGATTTGTATGAATGTGTACAAGAGGGGCATGTGGTTGGAGTTTTAGTCATTAAATTGCAAATGAATGAAGTGGTAAGAATACCTACAAACACTAATATCCTTTTCTTTTCCTAAGACTAACATTAATCTTAACACTAGCTATGTGAATTGTAACAATTTTTTAAAGAGAACATGGTTTATCCAAAATCTAGAAAGCTAAATCTAGCAAAAATGACAATAGACAAAATGACGGTGAAGGCTGGGATCAGAAATTTTGACTTTGTTGTGCCAATAATCATAGCACACCAAGGCATCGACAGGTTGTTTAGCTGTCACTGTCCTCAGCAGAGAATAAATCTTACAGTGCACAGAGTTCTCTGCTATTCATCTATTTTTTCGTGTGCAGTGTTTCATTGCACTTTTATAGTTGAAGGTTATACTAATCCATTTTGTGTCTGTTCTTCAGAACACTTTCTGTCTCTTCAAGTAAAGTTTCTGCCACTCGTAACCTTCAAGATACTGAGATTTAAACCATTCCTCGAGCCCTTATGTATACACCATGAAAGAATAGACATTCTCTTCCATCAGCTCAGCCTCCTTGCCTTTAACGTCCATGCTTGCATCAAACCTCATGACTGTACTGAGAGACACTGGCTAGGTCACAGCTATGGCAGCCTTGTCAAGTCAGGGCTCATGCAGTAGACCTGACAGCTGCTGTGACAGGAAGCTTACGCAAATCGCCTGCGAGAGAGAAAAATGCCTTTGATAGTGTTAACCCCCGTAGTGCACTAACATGTTGTTTCTAGAAGCTTCAGCTGATACTGTGAAGCTGACTCTGCTTACTGGTTGGGCAGGAGAAGCCTGTGGGCTTAGAGATTCCCAAGCTAACAGCAGGGATAGGTGCTCAAGCAGGTGGAAACATGCTGCGATCACATCCCAGTGTGTGTGTGTGTGTGTGTGTGTGTGTGTGTGTGTGCATGTGTGTGTGTGTGTGTGTGTGTGTGTGTGTGTGTGTGTGTGTGTGTGTGTGTGTGTGTGTGTGTGTGTGTGTGTGTGTGTGTGTGTGTGAGAGAGAGAGTATGTGTGCATTTGTGTGTGTTTATCTGTGAGGCCTTTAATCTTCTGATGAGTTACTAATGCTAATTTGGCTGGGAAATAGATGTGTGTGTGTGTGTGTGTGTGTGTGTGTGTGTGTGTGTGTGTGTGTGTGTGTGTGTGTGTGTCTTTGTCTGTTTGCAACAAAAGCAAAAATGATGCATTTTGCAGTTTTAAGACAAATCATAGTTTAGAATGGAAGAGGAAAAATTGGCCTCACACTTTTTTTTTACACTTTAATATACACTATGTTGGTTTTTATTTGGTGCGTTGCTTTTATATAGTTACTGGATAATGATCCTTAAGTGTGGATATGTAAAGCAACAAAAGATGAAACAGAATTAATGTGGCAATTAAAAAGGGGCCTTTACATTTAACCTGTTGCTGCATGGGCAAATAACCAGAGAAAATGACCACAGCATTTTGTTAAGTCACTCTATTGTATTTTTGAGATTATTTGTCTATTATGATATTATAACAGAATTCTCTTCTATGTTGTTTATATATCTGTGTATGGACAGTAACGACAGCACACTGTATGCTAATGAAATGTAGCTTTTGTACTTTTAGAGGTTTGGTTATTAATATGCGAAATTACAGCTTATATACGTTTATTGATTTGCAGAAAATAGTGATAAAGCTATGATGATAATAGGAAAAAGTGCAATTTAGATTTGTTCTTACTAAAAGATGTAAGAAATCCCTTATACAGTCCTTACAAATACATCACCGAAAAGATAAACAATTCGGCTAGATAAAGACAATAAACAAAATTTCTGTTAAATAATGTTTGTGCATTTATTACAGAACTATTATATGACAATGAGTTTTGATTAAGGGGAAAAAATTGTGTCTTTAATAAAAATCTGTGATTGCATGCAGTTTTTCAGAACTGTATCATTATGGATGTTACACCAATATTAATAATGATTATCGCAACTCTGATTGGATTCACAGTAAGATTTATGAAAATGTCTTACATCATTGGAGGTAAAAATATATATAATTCATATATCTACATCTGTTTATACCAAGGCCAAAATAGTGCATAATAAAGTATGAAGAATCCATTAAAAGCCTTGAAAAGTAGACTTTTTTGTATTATAAGAACTTATTTCTGTATGTTTCCAGCATGCACTCGAGGGCCCTAGTAATGAATGCCTAACAATCTGCCAGGAACATAAATAAAAAACGGCCCATGTCCACATTAAGCTGCATTAGTGAGTGTTGCTGTGATCGGAGCGAGCTGAGGTTCCTGCAGTCACGGTGCTGGAGGTGAGACTGTAGGATGTGACTCTGAGTGTCCGCTTTTCTCCCTGCTGATTTAGCCGCTGTGGTAGATGAGAGACTCAGCTCGGCTCCCTCTTCTTGGTTGCACGCTTCATTTACCGACTGCTCGGTACTCAGAGCGTCGGTGAACGACGTGAAAATGACGCCGAAAATAAGCGTTGCGACTGGAAAATGGGCGTAAAATGGAAGTTTGGCCCTGGGCGCGTAATACCCCCTGATCTCTCTCTCTCTCTCTCTCTCTCTCTCTCTCCCCCCATGCGCCCAATTAGGCTTTAAAACAGGCTGAAGAGCCGCAGCGCGCGCTTTCACACGGTCAACATCTGTCAGGTGCTCGCGCTCCCAGGTTCAAGAGAAAACCACTTGTCTGTCCATGCAGACTGTATAGAGCCTGTTACTCTATTCTCCATCCTGTCTTACTCTCATTTTACTCTCTTCTCCATCCTATCTTACACCCAATTAAAAAAAAAATCATATTATTTATAATAAAATATATATAATAATATAATTAAATATAAATAAATATTATAATTAATAGGTAATTTACTATCATCAATAACCTATTTGGATTTATAAACCGTTATTTAATTGCAATTTAATTAGCTACAAAGTCAAACGTGATATAAAGTTA
>NC_083483.1:10010455-10032955 GCF_030014155.1 Tachysurus vachellii | reverse complement strand
TTAGTCCAACTCTAGGGGTTTTGGATATTATTTCTTTATCAGTTGCATATATTTGTCCAACATGCGCGTCGCAACGTGGCTTTGTAGGATAGTGTTTACCTTCAGCGCGCTGGAGAGTGGAAGCTGAGCTCAGGTCACGTGACCACGCGCCATGCAAATCAGTCCTCAGCTCGAACCTGATTGGTCGCTTTGCTCTCATTTAGCTGCTGTCAAAGCGCATCATATGGCCGCTCTGCTACTAACTTTTTCTCCAGCGTCGCCCAAAGTAGCTCACAGACTTTTCACTGCACCGGATGAGAAAATCAAAAGCTGAAAGAAAGGTAAAGAAAATAGCGACTTGTATCGGCTTTGGATTGTATACCTGTTTCCTTATTCTGTGGGAACCTTTTCTTTTACGCGTCCGTGCAAGCGGACAGGACAGGGACGCCGCTTCTTGACTCCAAGAGTGAATGTTTTTCGCGTGTTGAGTGTGAAAGTTAAAGCCAGGTGAATGTATAGCATGATGATGGAGACGGACTTGCATTCCCCGGCACCCCAAACGAACACGGGTGCGGGGCACACAGGGCAAAACGCTGCGGGGAAATTGAGCCAGGAGCGCGTCAAGCGCCCCATGAACGCGTTTATGGTGTGGTCCCGCGGGCAGCGGCGTAAGATGGCACAGGAAAACCCCAAAATGCACAACTCGGAGATCAGCAAGAGGCTTGGGGCCGAGTGGAAGGTCATGTCCGAGGCGGAAAAGCGGCCTTTTATTGACGAGGCGAAGCGCCTGCGCGCCATGCACATGAAGGAGCACCCGGATTACAAGTACCGGCCACGCAGGAAGACCAAAACGCTGCTTAAAAAGGACAAATACTCACTGGCTGGGGGGCTGCTCGCAAGTTCTGCCGGCGGTGGCGGTGTGACTCTGGGGATGAGCACAGCGCAGAGGTTAGAGAGTCCTGCGGGTCACGGTGGAGGCGCAGGGGCGGCGAGTTACGCACACGTGAACGGCTGGGCTAACGGTGCGTATACTGCAGCCGCTGCCGCAGCCATGATGCAGGAGGCGCAGTTAGCCTACGGTCAGCACGCAAGCGCTGGGGCCGCTCACCATCACGGACATCACCCGCATCACCATGGACATCACCACCCTCACCATCAGCACGCCGCCAGCGCGCAGCCCGTGCACCGCTATGACATGAGCGCGCTGCAGTACAGCCCCATGTCGAACTCTCCGAGTTACGTGAGCGCCTCACCGTCGACCTATGCCATGCAGTACACGCAGCACCAGAGTTCTGTCTCGGCGGCGGCGGGAGCCGTTGGCGCGCTCGGATCGCTCGTGAAGCCTGAGCCAAGCTCTAGCCCTCCCCTCAGCGGCGCATCCCGCGCACCCTGTCCCGGCGACCTGCGCGAGATGATCAGCATGTACTTACCGGCGGCGGAGGCTGGAGACGCGGCTGTTCAGAGCAGACTGCACGCGCTGCCGCAACACTATCAGACCACTGCAGCTGCCATTAACGGAACCGTCCCACTGACGCACATTTAAAGCAAGAAGCAAAATCCTAAAACTGAACCACATATTATTCACAAACAAGTAACCAAATATTTACCTCTTTTTAGATTATAAATACCTGCTTTTTGTACAGAATGTTTTCTTGTAAATTTAAAGGTGATTATTATTTAAGCTTTGCTCCATTGGTACTGTCTTATCAACAGAAATTAATTTCTCCGATTTGCCTACAATTCAAATATAATAGCTTTAGGCCAATATGTAATATGAAAAATGAAAGGGATACCAGCCTTTACACAATCTAGATTATCTTGTGAAAACTTGAGAGTTTAAATATTTTTAATGATATTATCTGTGAAGTATAAGTTTTAATACGCAGGAAACGCCGGGGCACAATTCAGAGTGGAAACGCTTACTATATTTAAGGTTATTTTTTCTGACCCACATCCCGCAATTGCTTGGTTTGTAAACACGTGACTGAGCCTGTGTATTTTATCTATTCATTTTTATTTTGTTCCTTTTTTCCCCCACTGTATTTTTCATTCTTGTAAATTGTGCAAATATGATAGAAAAGAAGTGATAGGTCTGAACAAACTGTAAATAGGTCGTTGATTAATTTTTCACTTGATTATTATTATTATTATTATTATTATTATTATTATTATTATTATTATTATTATTAAGCAAAGGTTTTTTGCGTCGGGATGAAACGAATAAATTTCTCAGCTGTTGCTCTTATTCTGGTGTTAATTTGGTCTTTGCATTACTTATCCATTCCAGTTCCAGCCAAAAACGCACTGTGAGTTCAGGGCATGTAGAACAATGGAAATGTATTAATAAACAAACAAGATTAAATACAAATTAAACCGCAAAAACATGAAAATATTCTGAGATTGTAGTCTGTTAATCTAGATAATCTAGAGTCCCGTGAGGTCTTCAACATATATACAAACAATGTTCTGACATGTTTGGGGGAAATGATTTTATTGTTAATCGTTTGTTCCATTATTGTTTTAATCATCTGTAGGATACTGTTGCAAATGCATTTTGTCTTAACAATGAAATCATTTATTCTATGTAATCTGTCATTGTTAAGATATCAAGTTACCCATACTGTTTTTTTAATAATAATGAGAAGAAGAAGAAAAAGAAGGAAAAAAACAAAAGTAATTTCTTATCGATTTACTTCACTGACAAATTCACGTTCAGTATAAACACAATACAGGTTTATTTAGTGTGAAAATCATTTGTTTTTGTTGGCTTTAGTTGTATTTATTTGACTTTTTTATTTAGAACACATGTTTTGACGGTTTATTTCGGAAGCTCAGTAGGTTTGCTGTTGAAGCGTTAACTGAACGTGTGTTTGGCATAAATTGTACTAAAGTGATTGAGTAAATGATGTGTCGGTTATGAAATAGCCTAGCTGAAGTAGGGTCAAAAGGATTTACAGTGCCTGAATAAATCCAGGTCATTATTGTAAACAAAGTGTAAACAAACATGTCACATGACACTTTTGTGCAAACTAATTGTATCGATTTTTAATAGTTAAAAAGATAGTTATGTCGTTTCCTGAAAAGTGTCATTCGATGAGATAAAACAAAAAAAAAGGGGGGGGGGGGTGTTGGGGACTTGTTGCTTCTTACTGATGCGTGTTTAGGGGGTTGATATTCGGGGTCGGTCAAAGATCAGGACCTCTTTAAATAAAATTTATCCACTGAAAACCAAAAGCAACAGACACAAAGAAAAGAAAAAACACATTATTCAAAGGCTAATACGCAAAAGTCAACGTTTCACTTCAGTTAAATCCCCCTTGGATCAATTAATTGTGATTTTACAATATTTAAATTAAAATCTTATTGTTTGTTTCCACAAAACATGCAGTTTTCCGGATTTTTGTTCTTTTCTTGTATAATGCGCATATTTTGCTCGTGTTAAATTATTGCTTTTTTCCCTATAAAAACATGACAATTTGAATTTATCACTGAGGAAAGATTTGAGCTGGATTTGTGATGAATGGACAGAAGAAGGATTAGAGGGTCATGAGAGCTAAACTCAGGCTCACAGGCCACTAATATTTGAATACTAATTAAGTGAAAAAAATGGAAGGGTTATAATCGGGGATATTTCCTCAATTAATGTCGTATGTTTTATTTAAATGAGGTATCACTTCATGTAGAGGATGTTGGGTAAATTGTCTGAATCGAAGTGTGTGTTTTGTCAGAAAGAGGGGGGCTTAATCTATTTACAGTTACATCCTGGAAGTGTGAATGAACTGCAGAAACAACATTTACAATCCATGTGAAGTTTTGTGTCTCTCATTCAGCTAAATTATAGAACACACATTCTATGACACAAATCTATAAACGCGGTATCAGAAATAATTGTCGATTAAAAATTGTCGATTGTGTAATTTTTTAACCAATTATTCTTTTTTATTTTCGAAGTAAATGATGCGCATTTATTTATGCGTGTCTAAGGATAATTCAATTATATCTTAATAAACAGAAAAAGGTACTATACTAAAGCTAAACCAGTTCTTGCCTTCTGGTTTGATACCTTTCAGCATACTTGATGTAGAGATACATCCATTTATTTGCTTTAATTCATTTCTTACACTGTACACTAATCTATATCCACATTTCCATGTTACACATGAACGTTAGAGGATCATCAGATATGGGTACTTTTTTCTCATAATATGTAAAAACTGCAGCTGACATAAATGTTTTCTGACAAAGTTCAATAGTTTACTTTCCTACACACAGCAGAACAACTCAAACTTCTGAGCAATAACACAAAAATCCAAACAGTCTGTCCTTCCTGGCATTAAAACCCACTTCAACTGTGAGAAACAGCAGCCATTATTGGCCCGTATTTTTCCCACCCGTTTGTAAACCCTGTCCTAAATGTCCCTAATTAGCATGGACTTTATCACTCCCCTGCATATTTTCTCAGCTCCCCCCAAAAAAAGCCCTCGCTCCTGACGCCACTGGTTGCGGTTCTGCCGCGGAAGATTACGAAGACAGATTGGAGAGGCGCGAGATTAGCGCGGAGCAGAAACAGCAACCGGGCCAATAAATTCCGTGCGCGTCTTATCGTGCAATTACACGTTGGCGTGTTTCGCAATCTCGCAGCCACTTGCCTAATCCACAAACTCACAGTGAGGCGAGAGACCGGGTTTATGCCCATCGCCCCTCCTCCAGTTCATTTGAGCATCTTGTTGAATGTCAGATGGCATGGCTTAGAAAAAGGAAAAAACAGAAAGAAGCTACTATATTTTATTCATTACTACATTTCTTACCTATCCAGATCTCAATTCCTCCTGAGTAGAAAATATAATTTGGTTGTCCGGTCAATGGTTTGATGGTTCCTTTATTAAACTTGATCAAAGAGCAGGATACACGCTTTTCCCAACCATGCGGGAAACAATGTTATGGAAATATCTAAGGTTAGGCTTAATTTTCTTTCTCTCTTCATGCTGCTTTTTCTTTCTATTCTCTCCATCCTACATCCCTAGTCCAACTCACTCACTCACTCACTCACTCACTCACTCTGTTGGAATTTGGCACTGTTGGACTTTTTTCTTCATTTTCTCTCATTACAGACTTCAGCAAATTTCTGAACACACAACAGAGAAGAGGTGCAGGTACAGAAGGAAAAGCCCAAAACTGACCAAGTTTAAAGCCTGTAAGCACTGGAGTTCAGACACCAATTCTGAACCATTTTTACTGCACAGAGGCCAATTTGTTCAGCAGATTATTCATCTTATTAATCATATATCAACATCAAAAGTGTCCTAAATTACTGTCAAACAATGCTAAACTCAATGGAACTGACACTATGAAACTTTTTCTGCTAAGCATAGAATTACAGTGTACAACAAAGAGTGTCCTTCCAAGTAGAAGCCGTTTATAACACGAAGAACATGGAAACCTATATGAAATTTTTTTTCTTTATTATCATGGAATAAATGCCCACAAAATGTGCAAATTCAGTACAACAGTAAACAGACTACCAAATTTTCTACTACATTTGAAGAGTTTTGATGAAAATCCCAATACCATCTATATATATCTATCTATCTATCTATCTTTCTATCTATCTATCTATCTATCTATCTATCTATCTATCTATCTATCTATCTATCTATCTATCTATCTATCTATCTCAATCATTTGGTTACAAGAATATTAATGAGATCAGACACCGATGTTGAGTGATTAGGTCTGGGGTCCATCAGTGTTCCAGTTCATCTCAAAGGTGTTCAGTGGGGTTGAGTCAAGACCATGTGCAGGACACTCAAGTCCTTCCAATCCTGGCAAACCATGTCTCCATGGAGCTCATGTCAGGAGCATTGTCATGTTGGAACAAGTTTAAGCCTCTTATTTCCGGTGAAGGGAAATTGTAATGTTATAGCACACAAAGACAAATTAATTATCATCTTTCCAACTTTTTTGGCAACAGTTTGAGAAAGGATCACATATGGGTGTGTTGGTCAGAGGTTCACAAACATTTGGCTGTATAGTGTATCAACAGCATCAATGTTTAATATGGCTAAACTCAATGCAGCCACCACTGTACAAGGGTTTTTCTGTTTGTCCTTCTGGGGGGAACATTAAGCAGTCCATGCAGAAGTTAATCAAGTCAAGCCGTATTTACAAGATTAGTGTTGGCTGTAAACTCTCTTCAGCTACCGCAATACAGCAATGAGATAAAATAAAAATGAAACGAACTAAAACCATAAAAATAGAAAACAATAATACTAAAACAAGTCAACAATACTACAGACCTTAAAACGATTCAAATGCCTGGGAGAAATGATACATTTTAGGGACAATTTCAAACTGAAGGCGTCACTTCGTGTCACTCTGCAACCTTGACGGCCATCTTTAATGTAATGTTTTACGCTGATTAGTGGACAAAGGATGTGTCCCTGGCCGGCTATGGGACTTAATCGGGCAGAACGGCCTATGCTAATGGGCTTTTGGAGAGCACACGGTTGGCGAACAGTGAGGGCGATTGTTCTCTCTGTGTTTCACAGGCCTCACGCACAGCTGCACCTCCGTCACTGCCCTGTGATGCTCCATTTCACACTCAGCCAAAGAAGCCCAGTCTAGCTGTCCGCCCACCCCCATCCCTTTCGCATTCATTAGCTGTTTTGGAGGCCTCTATTCTCCTGGGTCAGTATGGTCTCATGTTTGCAAATGCAAAGGAATTCGCACAAGCCACGTATGTACCTTGTGGGGGGAGAAAAGGTGGGGTTTGGCTTTTCTTCTTTAATATAACTCATGAAATTCTTACTCATAAGAATTTTTTTGCATATTTTGCGAGATGGATTTTCCAGGGACGTTTTTTATGTAAAAAATTCACTGTATGTCTACACTCTCAGAATGTGCTGTTGTTCTCAAGGGTGCATGCATCTTTATTCCCTTAAATTGTACTAAGAAAGGCAGATGAAGTTATCTTTAAAGCTAAATAAGTTAAATATTGTTAAAGTATTTACCATACATTTTTTAAAAAGTTACACAATGATTCATATTTTCCAGTGATTCAAGATACAAGGTACAAAGAAAAGAGTACTGATCAAGTGACAAGGAAATATAACTTAGTACTATTTTTTACTATATACTACAATCCAAACTATTGAAATCTTAAGCACATTATGCAATCATGTTTATTTAGAAAAGCCAATAGCTTAGAAATATCCAGGTTTCTACACACAGAGCTCACATAAAAGATCAATCATATAATCATTTTAAACATGCTGTATCTACAAATATCCTACTTTTTTATTTATATTGTATACAATTCCTGTTGACATTATTTCTTTTTGAATTAAATAAACCCTATAAGAAGCACTTTAGTGTAAGCTCAATCAAATAATTTTCAATTACATCAACAGCAGCCGAGTTAACAGAAGTGTTACAGTCATAAACAAACTCTCTCACAGACCCAGTGATCATGCAACCAACAAAATAGAGTAAACCTTTGCTTGCTAAAATGTCTCACAAAAATTGCTTTAGGCCACAGGTTCACAACCCTGGACTGCTTGTCCTGAAGATTTCAGTGTTTTCCCTATTCTATCATGCCCATTTCAACTCAACAATGGCCATTAACTAGCTGATTTATAACATCAGGTGTGTTAAGAAAAACAGGAAAAGCAGTAAATTGTGCAAGGAGCTGTCCAGGTGCTGAAATCAAAGAGCTGTGAAGAGAATGCAAGAAAAGGCATGACTGCAAATGCAACCTGTACATCGTGACAATAATGTAACCAGCATTCACAATGTATGTGTGCAATTGCATTTATAACAATGCATATAACAGCCATCATACTCAAAAAGACACATGGTTTGTCCTGAACATAAAATTGTATCACTGGACAACCAAAAAATGGCGAACTGAACTGCTTGCATTATAATGCCATCTTTCTACTATAAATGCAGATGGTGGAACTGAAACTTCTAACGCACTTTTAACTCAACTGCTGGCCACAGCTACTCAGATGTCTGTAAATAAGCCTTCATGATTAAACCGTCTGTTGATTGTGGAATTCTTTCTATGTAGAAAAAAGTGTATGAGGTCACCGGAAAGCAGTCTAAACAGCCCAATGGATTGATTATTAGTGCACAACATTCCTCCTGTCCCACTGATTAATATTATACTTAAGACTAACTATGAACTTAATGATTTGCATGAGCTCATGATAGGCTGTAAAGCTACTCATTTTATTAATCATTGGGAATCATTTTGTACAAAAGAGTTTTTATGGCATGTGGAAGAAAATGATTGAAATTTTCAATAACTGCACTCACCTGTCAGGGTCACAGTCAATTCCAAGACTTCCAAGTTCTGGGAACACTGGTATCAAGGTTTGGACACACCCTGGTTGAGATGCCCAGTTGCTGACTTTAAAAGTTTGTTTCGATGCATGTAGGAAAGCACACACAAACAAATCAATATGCAGAAACACTTATAAGATGCATGTGTTGAATTAGGTATGACAACATCTCATGAAATGGTTGAGTAACTGCCATCGCTCAGCTTCTACCAAGTGTGTGTGTGAGTGTGTCTGTGTCTCCAAATCCTCTCTCATGTTTGTGTGCTCATACGTATTTAGCAGTATGCAAATCCTAGACAGGGATTTGCTTAACTCGGGAACCATGCATGTTAGTGATACCCCGTCTCAAGATACACACACACACACAAACACAAGCGCGTGCACACACACTCCCACAACTCTGATCCACTTTTACACTGATTATTACACCGTCCACACTGCAGAAATGCAAAACTGGTTTAGAGGAAGCGCAGATCCAGGATTAAAACAGAGCAAAAGAAAGATATTTTAAACTTCCTTTTATAGTTCCTTAATCTGACTGCACACACACACACACACACACAATTTAAAATAAAGCCAGACCGCTTAAGATCGATCTAATTCAGTTCACTTCACATTTCTTGGTGAAGGATATGTCCTTCTCTTAAGTTCTTTGCAAATAATGAAATGTGAGTTTGCCAAAGTAATTGGTTAGGGGGAAAATCTCTCCAATACTGAGGAAAAAATAACCATTATATTGGGTAATTATTCCTATACACAGATCTACTGAGGTCAACTAGATTCAACATATCCGTGTTCATAGTGTACAGTCAGTCAGACAGTTAAAGTGAAGGTCACAGGAATATAGGTTCTATTGAGACACCTTTTTTCTTTTGCTGCACTGTGCTTTTCTGTACGAAAGTAACAGCACACGAACACAGAAGAGTAAGCTCTGTCTGGAAGGTAAATCTACTAAAGCTGATATTTGTATTAATTGCACTGATTTCTTTGTATATTCTTTAGTGTCCTTGCAAATTTAGGCCCAATGATGTTTAAGAACATGAAATTTTATGTCAGCAGTAACGTGATGCTGAACTACACTCTCCGCTTCCTAACAAGCTGTGATTATAGTAGGACATGTAAAGTAATGAAAAGGAGTATTGTAATTGCAAAACACACAAAGCTTACTAGTAATGGGAAATTCTTTAAGCACTTTCAGTTTTGAGCAAATGCTGATAGGTTTTCTGATTTATTTCTGGGTTTCCGTATTGACCGATGTTGTCTTTTTTGGTTTTGCTGTTAAGTTTTTATTTTTATATCCTCATTCACATCACTGGACCACTTTTTGTTTAGCTTCTTAAAAGACACTGAACAGCTTTACAGTAAGATGAAGAGTTGAATAATAAACCAGCAGTTGTAACTTATAATGTATAAAGTTTGTGGTGTAGCATGAACCAGCCATCCAGAGCAAACAAATCAATGCTAAAGACTGTGCACATTTTTATTTCTAAAATAAATTTCAAGACGTTTTACCTGAGCAGCTGTCACAGCCGATTACTATTTTTTACAGCTTCTGTACTTTAGACAGGATTATTTGGAAGTTTGGATGTTTTTATTTCACCTTCTAGTCTGGCATGATGCAAAACTGTGAGAGGAGAGGAGTGAAAAAGAAGGGAGAGGTTATAACAGGTTGTATAAACATGACCGGAGTCGAAGGGGAAAGCACATCTAAACTGTAATTATCTCTGGGGAAGAGAGCTTTGTCTCCATCACCTCCGACTGTGAACAAACTGTCACTGTAGCTCCACATTTACTTACCTGATCCACCACGCACACACTCTCTATTTATAACACATTTTCACCCCTTTTCTCTGTTTCACACTTTCTCTCTTTTTATGCCTTCTCTCACTCTCTCTTTCTCTTTCTCTCTCTCTCTCTCTCTCTCTCTCTCTCTCTCTCTCTCTCTCTCTCTGACAAAAGGCAAGTAGGTGGTGTGAAAGAGTTGCTATTATTATTTCCATCTATAAATAGACATCTCTGGCTTTTCTGCATTTTTTTTCCCTTCCCAGTGGCGTCACAGCAGAACCTGGCTAATAGGAATTTCACTACTTGTCTGAAGAGTAAGCTAGCACTTAGCAAAGTTGTTCTGAAGAAGTCATTATTGCAACCATCGCTATTGCGAGCCGCTGAAATTGTAGAGAGGCAGTACAGGTCACGGTTTGCCACCACTCCAGGGTCATGGCTAAAGGCCTCTAGCCCTTTGATACCCACATCTCCCCTGGTGTTTTGTTTCAGCCCTGAAGAAAACAATGAACTTGACAGACAGCCAAATTTGGCTGGTTAGTGGCTGGTTCCAGTTACTGCCCTGTTATTCCATGTGAATAGACAACAGGTAACAGAATCTGAGTAGAGGCGATGGAGCTCCAGGCCGGGCGCTTTGTCCAGTCCCAGCCTTGATTACCTGTAGGTAATCGCCGTGGCTCAGTTAGCAGCCACTTTATTCTCTCAAAGAAATAATCATCCGATCAACCTGCCACTACTTGGGGGGCAATAGGGCACTGAACTAAAGTAGATACACCCTCATGCTGAAAATGGCAATGTCTCTACAGTAAACTGAAGATATTTCAGCTGAGTTTAACAACTTTTATATAAATTTGACATAATATTAAATTGACTTCAGCAATTCTTTATAATCCACATGAGCAAGTTTCAAATAATTCAGCTGTTTTTCTGGTTTAACTGGCAGATCTATAACAGGAGCTACACTGTAAATTCTACACCAATTCAAATATCTTTAATATTCTGTAATATTTCTTCATTTAGTTTTATACTCTTTAAATATTCTTCTTAGAGCCTTTATCGAAATGTTACCGTGTCAGAATGGGTTCCAATTAGGACCAAACTAAAACCCAACTATTAAAATCTCTTACCTATCCACTGAACCATTCTTCACATGATTTTTTTTGTTTTTAAGCCAAGGATTTAAGCTGTTGTGCAGTGAATAAGACTTTAAAGGTCTGTTACACAAGCATCATTTCAGGATTGAGTATTTTGTATTTTATTTAAGATCTAATTAAAAAAACACTTTTCTGCTTATTATTATTATTATTATTATTATTATTATTATTATTATTATTTTAATCAAAATCAGACATCTGTGTAATAAATAGTGATAATTAGAAATCCAGTCTATTATATGATTCAGGTAAAGCCTTAAAAAAGTCATGGACAGCCATATACTTGGCCTGCTGTGCCAAAGATAAATAAAATGGCAGGAAGCACAACCAATGCATTAAATGTGCTAAAGTCAAATATATATCATGATTAAATACTTTTAGGAAAATTCACTTGATTGGGTTGATTGGTTAAATTGTGAAATTCCAAACTTTAGTGTTGTTTTGAAAAAGAAACTAAATGCTAAGGTATTCTGATTTGGATTTGAACATGCGACATGCAGTGGTTATTACATCATAAAACATAAGAGCCAATCAGATTCTATAAAATCATGATGAGGGTCAAGTTAGACCTGTTTATATTTATTTCTTCTTTATTTACATCGATATGGTAACTTAGTGGCTAAGGTGCAGGTGAAAAAGATAAAGAGAAAAATATTGTTAAAAATAAAGTACCTACTAACCATTAGTTTATTGGTAAACAACTTTATCAGTAAACAATTTTAAATGATGTTATTTGTGTGAGTTAAGATGTACTGGTTTATATACATATACCGTAATATATTCATGCCAATCAGGCTGAAAAACAGAAAAAGCTCACTTTTGTACATGGCCACTGCAGCTCTGGAGTGTTTGTGAGGTTTTATTTGGTTCCTGCAGTCCTGTAGTCTCCCGCTTAGCTTGCAGTGTGAGCAGAGCAACAATGGCACCCTGTGGTTCTCCTCTGGCCTTCTCCTTCTCCTCCTCTTTATTCAATGCCCCGGGGCCACCGAGAGCAAGCCGAACGGACCACTAAGTGACAAGGGGGAGAAAGAGTGAGTGACATTTCGACAAAAAAAAAAAAAAAAGTGTCCAGATCTTTGTTTTTGCCATCGACCTGAGTCACCATGGAGAAGGCGAGCGTAGTGCGCAGCTTGGAGAGCGCATGTGCGCCTTTAACAGATCTTTCCTTTCTGAGCCTTGTTCAGTGTAAACATGAACAGACATTTTTTCCATCATTGCACAAGAACAATATTCTCTAATGATTTTTAATGGATTGTGCATAATAGTGTATAGTATTTATTTAAAAGCAACAGGTCAATAATGCAGATATTCACGATTGTTGACATGTTGGAGTGATTCATGATGCTGACAGATCTTGATTGGATTATTATTTTTTTAGTTTGCTTATTTGATTTGTGAGGTTTTCTTTTCCTTGCAGTCGTGAGGATATTAAATGTAAATAGCAGTATTTGTTCCCTGCATGCAGGAGGCCAAGAAGGCATTTTAGCCTTGACTGTAAAAGCATAGCCATCTCACCACACTTCACCCCTTAGACCCTTCCAAGCACTGTTTGATCACCTAATTAAAGCCAGCAGGACTATAAAAGTGCACTTTTTCATCACCAAACAAAGTGCTGTTTGGTTTTAGTTATTTCAGTCTACATTTCAGTTTAAAGGGTGACAATTCATTTTAAATGATAACATTGGTTTTACAGCATTGTACACTTTCTGGAGGTGAGAAGTTACACTTTTCTGAATTCAGCTTGACTTGAGGAAAAATATATTAATAAATATTAAAAATAATTAATGCTGTGCCTACATCTTAACCTCAGGAATGAAAAAAAGAAATATTTTGTTTCTTTTATTTATTTATTTATTTGTTTGTTTGTTTGTTTGTTTTTACACACACACAACCCAAACATGCAATCCACACACAGAACCTACATATACAACCCACATACACAACCACACACAGAACCACACACACAACCCACACAAACCGAACCTACACACCGAAACTCACAGTCCTACTGAATTGTAACTCACAGTAACTCACAGTAACTCACAGTCTTACTGAAGTGTCTCACACAACCTGTACAGCTGCAGTGCTAGCAGACATCACCACTCACAACACCATGCCATGGATCCACAAAGTCAGCACAGACACATCATTGCATAGAGCAGTCCTGAGACCACTCAGACTGATCACACACACTCTCCTTTATCGACAAGGCAGCAGGCACATCTCCATAGTGAACAGGCAGACACAGATATTAAAAAATATGTCTTCACAAACATATTAAAAAAGAAAACATCACAAACCTACAAATGCCAACACTAACACTGAAAAAAATAAATAAAAGTACGCACACACACACACACACACACACACGCACACCTCCAACTCACACAATCTGATAGAGCTAATGTGAGAGTTGTGTCTGCCAAGATTGAGGAGGTGTATGTACAGGGTGCAGAGTGTGATGAGGTTACTGAACAGAGCATCATGTCTCTCTCTCTCTCTCTCTCTCTCTCTCTCTCTCTGCCTCTGTCCTGTTCCAGTTCCTGGCTCCTCTCCATGTTGTGGGATTTTGGAAGTTTGGCTGGTGCTGAAACGATTTCTCAGGGCTCTCTGCACAGGGGAAGCTGTGTTCAGCTTTGTGTCAGACTCGGTGACCTCTGAGACAGAAAGAAAGTGGGAAAGAGGGAGAGAGAGACAGAGAGAGACAGAGAGAGAGAGAGAGAGAGAGAGAGAGAGAGAGAGAGAGAGAGAGAGAGAGAGAGAGAGAGAGAGAGAGAGAGAGAAAGAGAAACAGAGAGAGAAACAGAGAGAAACAGAGAGAGAGATAGAGAGAGAGAGAGAGAATTTTACATCATTTTACATCACTCAAACTTGCACCAGTTTTACAGTGTTGTACTAGGATTCACAGTCACATTTAATATAAAGTTCCAATTTTAGCAAAATTCACATTATTTTTAATTCTTTCTTTTATGGATTCTGTCCAAAAGAAGAATTTCATTATTTCATTTATTACAAATCACCAACGGCTCCTTTATTTCCATTACAATTAGCTAGACAATTAGCTTCCAGACGCTTCACCTGTTTTTCTCGTTCATTGCCTCCTGGCTTAAATCAGTCTCAAAATGCCTCGTAAAGTAGAGCTTCATAGAATAAAAAGTCAACCTTCAATCCTTTTCTGTGGTAATATCACAGCTTCACATGACTTCTCTAGATAATCATCCAGGCTATCCTTCTAATCCTGTTGCTGATGAGCCACTTTAAGTTCAAACTTTATGTGTGACGTTAGCTGTGTGTTGTATCAAGGATAACTGACATGCTGAAATAATTTTCTCTTTAAATATACACCTCGAATAAAGCCATTTTTCTGGCACTCCGCAGACATCAGACATTTTCGACGAGTATAAGCAAATGAATTATTTAATTGCTGCAAGTCTGATATAACTCATCAGTCAGGATGTTTCTGATGCCTTTCAGTGTGAGACGTGTGTTTTTTGCTCTGTTGGAAAAATGTACACAGATTTTAATGGTTGAAGATAACGGCTTAACATTTTAGACACTGTCTTCTAGTTCACAAGCACTTGGAGCATCTTGTGGAGCAAGATCCTTTTTTTATGAATATATTTCCATTAGGCCTTGATGCCCGATGACGCCTGAGATAGGCACAGGCTCCCCGTGACCCGAGGTAGTTCAGAAAAGCGGTAGAAGATGAATGAATGAATGAATGAATGAATGAATGAATGAATATTTCCATTAGTAGGCTAGAGAAAAACAGAACTAAAATAAAACAAAACTTCAAATTCTTAAAACCCTGTCTATTTTCATGAGTCATTAAGACATTCAATGACAATCAGTACTGAACAACTACATTACCCACAATGTCGTTTGTGTGCCCACTGATCGTTCTGCCCACAGGTTTTCTTTAGCTAAATAGCTAAAATATTTTTTAAATAGAGTGACGCAGAAGAACTTTAATGCTTTAGTCTGTCCAGCTCTGTCATCTCCTCACCTGTATACTCTGCTCAAAATAGTCTTCAACTTTCATGCTAACGTTATTATAAACACCATCGTCATCTTGTCATGTTGTAGATTACTGAACGCTGATCTCATAGCTGCATTACATTCTGAACTTTTTATAGTCCAGCTGTTTCCACTACATCTAGGATGGATTTGTCATTCATATGCCATTGTAAATTACTGAGTAAGAATTAGAAACTTTTTTAGGTGCTAAGAGTGAATTCTGAGATTTATTTTTTATGTTTGAGATTTGATCAAAAATGTCAATTATAATAAAGATTAATGAAAATATCAGTCAAACATCATCGGTCAATGAACTAGCAACAAAATCATAGATATTTCTGTGCAAAGGATTTTTTTCAGAGTTTTCCATTAAGATCTTAATCATCGTTTGGACGCGGACGTCAACTTTGGATCAGAAAAAAAATTGTTATAAATCGATCTCTTTCCAAAGCTATGTGTCTATATTTAAACTGCAAGTTAAATCAGAACATTATCAGTGTGTGTTTTTGTTCTTATGATGAATGAAAGGAGAAAAAATACAACAGCATTTCTACAATGTGATAAAACTGGAAGGAAGTTGAATCCTGTTACTCTAGGAATCTCACTAATGCTTTGTTTTACATGCCTCTCTCTCTCACTCTCTCTCTCTCTCTCTCTCTCTCTCTCTCTAAGTGTGTGTGTCCTCCTGTCACTCCCTCTCTCCTATTACTTACACCAGTGTTGATCTTAAAGCAGTCAGGAAGAGCCAAGACAGTGAAAAGTGCGAGAAAAGAATCCAGTAGCCATCTTAGATGACACATTCTTTTCAGCCACATCCTGAGTGTAAGCGAAGCTGCCACAAAATACACCACATACACTTCCTGATGTCACTTACCTCAGGCTGGGGCAGCTGATACTTCCAGCAGGAATTTGTTAAGCAGGAACCTGTCACATCCACCGCAGAGCTTTGATAAAGCATCGTCTTTTTGTTCAAAGTGCATAAACTCATTTATCTAATGAACAGCCCTCTCTCTCTGAGCGCTCCTGCTCCCCAGAGATCAAACGCAAGCATTGAAGTCTTCAGAGCTTCTGCTGATTTGCTTAATGTGTCACATGCATTTAGATACAGAAAAAAACAAAGGAAGTGGAAGAATTCATCACCAGAGCGATGGACGCGCTGGCTTAGTGTGTACGTTATTAGGGACGTTACCAGATGTAAAGATGTTATTCAGAATGAACATGTAACAGTGATGTGATCAGGAAGAGCCTGCTGTAAAAAAATACATTATTAACATGAACATGAGGCACTGAGTGAGTGAGCAATGCTTTTATAGCTTCCTCCTGTTCATCCCAGTTTTCATCCCAATATTCATCCCAGTGTTCAACACAGTTTTCATCCCAGTGTTCATTCCAGAGTTCAACTTAGTGTTCATCCGAAGGTTCATCCCAGAGTTCATCACAGTGTTCATCTCAGAGTTCATCTCAGAGTTCATCTCAGTGACAACAAAAATGTCTTCAATAATATAAATAGAAAAAAACTGTGATGTGATGTGAATACTGAACCTTTCTTTTAAACATGACAAGAAAGAAAGAAAGAAAGAAAGAAAGAAAGAAAGAAAGAAAGAAAGAGTAGAAAGAAAGAAAGAAAGAAAGAAAGAAAGAAAGAAAGAAAGAAAGAAAGAAAGAAAGAATGAGTAGAAAGGGAGGGATGAAGAATGAGTTGTCAGTGAACAAACAAAAGAAAGAAAGAAAGAAAGAAAGAAAGAAAGAAAGAAAGAAAGAATGAAAGAAAGAAAGAAAGAAGAATCAGTGGAACACCGTCAAAAGCTAGCTATTGTACTTTATCTCTATCTCTCTCTCACACACACACACACACACACACACACACACACACACACACACACACACACACACACACACTGTCCTTCCCCTCTGTCCATCTGAATTTTCCATCTTCCTCCATTTCTATAAAAAAAAGTCAGAAAAGGTGAACAAGCACTTGTTATTACTACACTCTCCCCCCTGCTGCCAAATCAGCAATCAGCGCCCTAAATAGCCCCATCCTCTTCCACCACTGCCCCATTTTCCATCTCTTAACCTGGCCGCTCCCCAGGCCGAGCTTTTA
Source organism: Tachysurus vachellii (assembly GCF_030014155.1). Taxonomy (NCBI): domain Eukaryota; kingdom Metazoa; phylum Chordata; class Actinopteri; order Siluriformes; family Bagridae; genus Tachysurus; species Tachysurus vachellii. Next base: position 10,015,574 of record NC_083483.1, on the reverse strand, counting down.
GCGTGTCAGGCAGCGTGTGCAGGGAGCGAGGCTGTAATGGGGTGCGCTCAGCAGGGGTGAGACGGCTATCGGGATGGAGCAACTGCCTAAAACTGTAACTGACAGAATATGTAGAGAGAAGAAAGGAGCGCTGAGGGACAGAGGACGTACCACAGCCGGCAGTGCGGGGGCACCAGGGCACATCCGAGCAAATGATTCCTTTCTTGCATCTTCATTCTGAATCCCTTATTGTTCTTGATTTGTAAAATTCATAGTTACTTCTCTCTCTCTCTCTCTCGTTCCACTTTAACCAGGTGTTTTGTGATCTTCGGTTGTGTTTCTCAGTGAGAGAATAATCTCTATCTTTTTCTATCCAGTTGCATGACATTAAGTAATACTTTGTTATTCTAACATGAAAAACAAGTGAAACACATTAAGCACAATAAGCACAGCTCTTCTGCTGATATCTCATACCACATATGCAAGAACTGTGCTTTCTAGGAAAAAACAGAACAGTTGAGCAGCTCTGATAGGGGGAGGAGCTCATTTCTGGTCCAGAAACACTTTAACAGAACATAATTTCCCAGGTTAAAACAGGCCTAGAAACATTTGACCTACAAACTGAACATTTAACATATCCAAAATTCGACTAATGGGGAAAAAAAAAAAAATTTAAAACGGATCTTTCTGTGTTCTGTCTTCAACAGGTTCATTCATTCATTCATTCATTCATTTTCTACCGCTTATCCGAACTACCTCGGGTCACGGGGAGTCTGTGCCTATCTCAGGCGTCATCGGGCATCAAGGCAGGATACACCCTGGACGGAGTGCCAACCCATCGCAGGGCACACACACACACTCTCATTCACTCACGCAATCACACACTATGGACAATTTTCCAGAGATGCCAATCAACTTACCATGCATGTCTTTGGACCGGGGGAAGAAACCGGAGTACCCGGAGGAAACCCCCGAGGCACGGGGAGAACATGCAAAATCCACACACACAAGGCGGAGGTGGGAATCGAACCCCAACCCTGGAGGAGTGAGGCGAACGTGCTAACCACTAAGCAACCCTGCCCCCCTCAACAGGATCAATCTCCAACAAAATGTTCAGACCTAAAGCATTACCAACAACGACGTATATTTACCTACTGGCTGGAACTGGATGCTGTACTATACTGCGGAATATTACAGTATTTCCCAAACCAACTCTCTCGAGAATTTCAGCGAAACGTTTCTGATGCAGATCCATCCACAACTGTCCTTCATGTTCAAAACCAGGAAGCTGAAACTCCTGAACACTGCACTAACTTTCTCAGAATACATCGTGGCCTACAAACATGTCTGCTCAAGACTACACACTCCAGCACCACAGAGCTCACACACACACGTGAGTGCCAGACAAGCTGTATAATCTCATGTTATTATCTCAGCTGGATTTGGCCCCGGTGTTAATGTTTGCTAATCTTCTGACCTTTGCCTGTGCTTGGATTAGTTTTTGGACACTTCACTTCTTTAATAAAACTTAATACCTCACTGGTTTCCATTTCATTCCTTATCTGGCATTTAAACATTGCTGATGTAGAAGGATTAAAAAGTGTTTTAGTTCAAATTCTCCCAAATGTATAAATGTGTCACAATGATTTCAAATCAGTTTGTAGTGTAGTCATACTGCCCCCTTTTGAGTTGAGATGCTTTTTTGGACTGAAAATTTCCTTCGTATATTTTATACCACAGAAATTTCTCTGAAACGTAGTGAGAGACTGATAACTACAGAAAATACTAACAGTGGTTCTCCATGTTACTGAAATATAGGGTGTCCTTACTTTTTCCCTCTCGGTTTCTGAATACTGTATTATGTTTCGAGAAAAAACTGACTACATTTTGAATTTTGTTGTATTTTTTTTCACCTGAACTTTTTTGTTTAGGTTGAAGACCACTATAATGTTATTTGGGCCCTGATAAATAAAACACAGAAATGAAGAAGGGCGTACTAGCTTTTCCTAATGACTGCATGGAAACTTGCCTGTGTGTGGGTGTGGGTGTGTGTGTGTGTGTGTGGGTGTGTGTGTGTGTGTGTGTGTGTGTGTGTGTGTGTGTGTGTGTGTGTGTGTATTACCTGTCCAGCTACCTCACAGTCCTGGAGGTCAGCCAAGTCTCATCAATTATCCGTAAGCCAATCCTGCGTGTGAGTGGGAGGGTCTGAGGATCATGTTCTGGTTAATTGGGCCTCCATGCATCGATGTGGCACCAATCAACCTTCAGCTCCTCTGAGGCCTGAACTTCAGACGTCTCATATTCAACTGCTGATTGGACAGATAAAACTGACGAGGAGCCACAGTTAGTAAACAGGATGTGGAAGAGCATTGTTGTTATGAGGATGAGTAAATTTGCTCTTGGATTAAGCTTCCTCATTGTTTACAAATGTATTTTTAACCACACACATATGACCTTTATAGTGTACTACATAGGCATAGTGTACTATATACTGTAGGCCATTTTTACTACATTCATACTTCATTTTTACACAGTAATAAAGACTGGGTTAAAAATAGCCTAGTTTGGTTCCATTTGGAAGCAGTTAGCTCAGTGAGGTTAGTGACCTAGCTTGATTTTTTTTTTAACCTAACTAGAGGGTAAAAATGACAACAATACAGAGATGTAGGTTCTTATGATTACACTCCTTAGCTAAATTAGAAATAAATTTGAATTATACATTTCTTGCAGATGCCGCTGATTTATTTTATATTGGACCTTTTCTGGTTGCTGCTCCATCTCAAAAGGTGCAGTGGAAACACACTATGAGCAAATCAGCCTCCACTGCGTCTCTTTACACTGAGAGGAAACCGGAGTCTCTGGAGGAAACCCTTGAAGCATGGGCAGAAAATCCAAACTTCACACACACAGGGCAGAAGTGGGAATCAAACCCATAACCCCACACGTGTGAGGTGCAGGTTGATGTTTGCACATCCTGTTCATGTCTATATTTGTATTCATTTAGAAAACATCATCTGTTCATTCTGAATAATTTACTTATATAACTTTTTAATCAAGTGATATGACTCCAATTGTCTTGCCCTAAACCCAGTCTTGGTGTCATGGAGATGTCTTTCTCAGGTAGGGGGTCATGAGGTGAAGAGAAAAGATAAAGACTGAGAGTGAGATACAGAAAATGATAAAGCTACTGGGATCAGATAGACCACTAATCTCGTTATATTCCTATAATAATCCTGTTATGAACACCTTCTCAGTGCTCTCGTTGTAATGCAATCTGGATTAAGACTCAACAAGTGGAAGTGTAGAACACAGACAAGGGACAGTGTAGAGCTGAGACTCTTTCGACTGGGTACAACCACACACACACACACACACACACACACACACACACACACACACACACACACACACACACACACACACACACACAATGCCATGGTAAGGTTCACCTGATTTGTGTAAGAGGGGACTCCAGTGTTTGCATGTGTGTTTGTGTGTATGTGTGTGTGTGTGTGTGTGTGTGTGTGTGTGTGGAGGGGGTATCACTGACTCCCACACCAAAAGGCTATAATTTGGCTGGTATTGTTCCCCTTATCCTCTCTATCTATCACAGTGCAGTAAGTGTTCCTATTCAAACTGTCCATCACAGAGCCAGAGGGCAGCTTTCATCTCAGATCAGGTAACTGCACAGCGCTTCAGCAGGGTGGATCTCCACGGCAAAGAGAGACCCAAGAGAGACACTCCCATCAGCAAACACACTTCACACACACACACATGCACGCACACACACAAACACACACACACGGTGAAAACAAGGGATTTAGGGATTAAGGGCATTGTAGTCCTTAAGTCTTTCATCTGAATGATACTTACTGTGTGAATTTGCACCTTTTTTTCACACTTATTTTCTCACAGGTGAAAATGGAATTCAGGTTACTGAGGAAACAAAAAGACACACTGTGATAAAACAAAAATGCATTTCACATTTTTTAATAAAATTCACAGTTTGCATCTTCAACCTACTGTAAACATGCGTCATACATTTCTGTGAATGTTTTATTCTATGATTCTAAGTTTCCCTACTTTAACTTTTAAGGATATATGAAAAAGTAATAGAGTCTGCTTTATATTATTATTAAAGAATAATTAAAAATGACACAATTAGACATGTAACTGAACCCAACATAGGTTAAGATGCCCTTATCATAAAGATAGAAAGCTGAAGGAATGAACCACTGTTTTAAACCTAATTCTACTCTAGATGTATTAGAGGTCTCAGGCCTGGTGTTGAATTAAATAAACAAACAGAGATAAACAATTAGTCTGTGTGTGTGTGTGTGTGTGTGTGTGTGTGTGTGTGTGGTGAGTGTGAGATACTGTATGCATTCTTCTTTTACTGTCCGTCAGCTGAATTATAAATTCTAGTATAATCTATTCATCAGTGTTAAATGATATAATTATTCATTTGCATTCAGATCTATTATGTCTTAATACCATTATGTTATGACAATCCTTCACTAAAATTGTGGAAAGTAAATTTGTTGACGTGTGTATAACGTTTCCCACCCTGTCTGTGGTAGTGTTTTCCCTGTATCAAGACACCCACAAGATGGGCTGGTAATTAGATGATTAGTTGATTTAGGTGTTATAGCATGGAAAACACCAAAATATGCTGAGGTGGAATACTCCAGGACCAGGACTGAGAATCACAGAGAGAGAGAGAGAGAGAGAGAGAGAGAGAGAGAGAGAGAGAGAGAGAGAGAGAGAGAGAGAGAGAGAGAGAGAGCACCCCAGGCACCTGGCTGGCTAATTAAAAGAGCTAATTACATACAATTACCACTGGAGCTTCCCACTCTGACAGTGCCCTCTCATACTTTGGAGAAAGTGTGTGTGAGGTGGGGTGTGGGGTGGGGTGGGGTGTCATAATCCTCTGCTTGAGGGCTCAGCTGGCACAGCCCCCACCCTGCATGGAGTTTTGTCCTGAAGAGGAACCACCACATGGACCATCACAAAAGGAAGTCAAGCACCTGCAAGACTGCAGAGAGCTACAGGCCAGGTGCAGGTTTTGGCTACGAGAGAGAGAGAGAGAGAGAGAGAGAGAGAGAGAGAGAGAGAGAGACATTTCTCTTCTGCCACACAT
>NC_083483.1:9930455-10005455 GCF_030014155.1 Tachysurus vachellii | reverse complement strand
AGTTCGCAGGAAATTGACTGTGCAAAGTGTTTGAGCCATTGCCATTGCTGCAACGTGCTTGGTGTAAGTCTGTTACAAAGACGCTGTTCGACCATGACTGCTGGAATAAGTGGATGACCCGCCACTTTCCAAAGTACTCTTCACTTCACACTTCACAAAAAAAAACCTTCTGTACCGAAGCACGTGGACAGAGACTAACTTTCATGCCTCATGCCTCCAGTTCAGCAGGGGGATGGGATTGTGAAATATAAATCAAACTAGAAATGATACACTTTATTAACATATAGCTTAAAAAAATCAAACCCAAGCTTCTTAAATATCTGGGAAACCTTCATGTACCTGTCATGAACCCTTTGAACTCATCTTACTGAGCACCTTTGTCTTCTTATGTTATTTTAATATATGCATTTATTTTTTTATATATATATATATATATATATATATATATATATATATATATATATATATATCTGATATCTGATGATAAACGTTATTAAATGTGTTTTATTTTATATTCAGAGATCTGCATAATTTTATGTACCCTTACAGTGTAATGAGTATTTCGATTTTTCTTTGGTACTCCTATGAATTAAGCTTCTGTTTCTTGCTGCTGTAGAAAGTTTTGGTTGATGATGATGTTATTTTAGATCTATACATTTTACTCTGCTCAAATACAGTAGATCCGCTGCTAAAGCTTCAACTGTCATGCTACCACCACCATCACATCACTTATCACCTTGAAGATCTCATTATTCGATCAGATGTCTTCGAGCTATGTTTGCACCAACAACTCCACTGATTCTGTGTTTCATCCATCTTTAATGTATAATGCATTTCTTATGTCCTTGTGACATCTCTACGGTGGCCGGGAAGTGCAAAACAAAATGAAAATACACTGAAATCCATCCAATAAATTTGCTAAACATGTTTCACGGGTTTCAGGATGGAGCTTCTCCTTAGGTACAGGAGGTACAACGGAGGTACAACTTGTGTAATGAAACCAAACCCACTGCTCCAGATTAATTGTTTAGATTCCACATGTCTTAAACATTTCTGGCTGCTAGTTCTAGCTTTATTTTATTTTATGATTCAATTTGAAGTTTGCTTTTGTAATTAAATATTTCACTAAGATTTCTTTCTGTAGAAAGATGACTTGTTACTGATTCAAGACAAAACTCATAAACAAAGCTGTTTTGTTAACACACAGGTCTGGATTATATCACATTAAAGCCTAAACCTACACTTTTTACAATTTTTGACTGATGGAAACTGGTTCTGATAACTGATTCTACTGGTGAGGCATACTCACACGATGCTGAGGCTGGAAACTCAGCCAGGCTCCAGAGCACCAGTCGGACATTACAGTATCTGAAGTGTGCGTGTGAGCACCAAACACCCCTCGTATCACTGTCTTTCAATCACTGTCACATCTAGCCACCTTCACTAAGACCTCAGAGCAACATATTGAATGTTCAACGCCAATCAGACAGCAGATTCAGTGTTTTCATGAACCATTAAGAATCATTTTAAGTCGTTAATAAAAGGGGCCGTCCGGCAGACAAAGAGAGAATAAAAGCCAAATGACTCATAAATAATCTCAGCAAATAACTGCAATTTCAGCCCTCATGGAGATTTTACAGCTGAGTGAACACACACACACACACACACACACACACACACACACACACACAACCACACGCTCCATTACCCGTTTTCAATAGTAGCTTTGCTTAAATTTTACAGAGCTCTCAACATGCAGTTTCTAAAAGTTGTGTGCTGTTGTGTACATTTTAAATCAGCACCCTTAATCATCCCCAAACCTAATTAATCTTAAATTAGAAAAAAATGGTTAATTATAACCTTCACACTACAAACAGTCCCAAGGACCATGTTTAGCAACAGAAGGATCCACATGTTCATCAGGCGTCTCATTTTTCATCATGCCGTATTTGTTCTTTTTATTAATATCTGTTTTGATGTCCGCATACGTTTGTATACATATGACCATACATAGCTTTAGAATACATTTTCATTTAGAATGAAAAAATAAAAATAAAAAAAGGAAAAATTAGGGGACAAAATAGGGGAAAAATTAGGAAAAAATAGGGGAAAATATTAAAATTAACCCTTGGAGGTTTTAGTTTTAGTTAGAAGACCTAGAGGACGTGGTGAACATTTAAAAATCATCTTCTGACGTCATAAGTAACCCACTACACTGTGCGCGTGCTTTGACGCTGCTGAAGTTACTTTTTCCACGTGGATTATTTTTTCCTGTAACATCATGTGGAGGACTGTTTTATTTATTTTATTACAACAGGCGAAGCAAAATCCATAAAACAAAACTTTCAAGTTTTACATTTGAGTGAAAAAATGCTAAAAAAAAAAAAAAAAAAAAAAAAAAAAAGCTAAATGCTAAAGAATGCTAAATAAATTTCTCCTGAGTAACGTGAATTAATTCAATAGCAAAATGAATCAACATCTCCTGACCAATCAGATTCGAGAGTCGACTCTTTGTTTTATGATTAGTGTTTGTTACTTTATTAAGAGTTATTTTACATTGATGAACAATGTAATTTATTTTATTTCAACAGCTTTGACTTTATTCTGTGAATAAATGTAATGTAAATGTAATACATATTAAAATAACTTTCCTATAAAGTTAAAATAAATAAATAAATAAATAAATACGTGTTATACTATACTGCCCTCGTGTGGTTGTTACTTAGTATTACATCTGGTTCACTTTTTCATTTGAAACTATTACGATTTGATTTTGGTTTTTAATTGATTTATTTGTATTACAAAAAAAGGAGGAAAAAGCTCTTAAAAAAATAAATCTCTCATCAGGATGAGTAATATCTCACCTCTGTGTAATATCTCTGTGGGACTTTTTTAAATTGTTTATAGAGACAGTTTGCACAGTAGGACTAATCTGAGACAAATATAATCAGAAAATGTCTATAGTGATGGAATAAAAGTGAAAAAGTTCATGAATGCGTCAAAATCTGCATCAAGCTATATAAGGGTGAAATGACAATAAATGCTACTTGACTAGGAAATCTGCTGCCACCTTGTGTTCATTATGTGTTAATACAGCACATTATGTGATGAAAGTGGTATGATAATAATAATAATAATAATAATAATAATAATAATAATAATAAAGGATGAGAAGGAACAGGTGGAAGAGGAGGAGGAGGACGATTATTAGTGGGATTTATTGAGAGAATTGTTGAACTTTTCCGGCCGTCATACAGGCCCTTAACACATCTGTGTTCTCAAAATTATATTGATAGATTTCCTATATATTTTTCCCTTCCTTATCTGCATAAGTAAAGCCCAATTTTATAATAATAATAATAATAATAATAATAATAATAATAATAATAATAATAATAATTTTATATTTACTTACCTCTGCTTGAAATTCCTACAGCAATTCATTAAAGATGATTATGTCAATATAACCAGAGCATTAGTCTAGGCTGAGTGTTAATTTTGAGATTCTAGCAGCTCTTATCAGTGATGCCTTTGCCACCCTCTTCTAATTATTGTTCCCACTTGAATATAAGATGTAATAAAATGCAGCTTGTCATGTTACAGAGAAATCAGAAAGCCCTGAAGATTCTACAGTCTGAACCCCAGCGTTATTGGTTCGAGTCTCAGCTCAGGTGAGGGCTTAATATTTGATTTTATTCAGGGCTTTGAAAAATTTTATGAGGTTTTTTCCACTAATAGAAACTTAATATACAACAGAAGAGGAATAGAAATAAAATATTCCACAGGCAATACAGGAGTTTTCTTCATTTATTTATTACAAGCAGTTTTACAGCTTTTTGTGCTGTTAATAACTACAGAAAAGCTGGCAAAAATCCACATATATCTACAGATATCAATCTGTTAAAAACTGTATACAAAAAGACCCCCAAACTGTACAGTGAATCAGGACTACATGTATACTGTAAAGTGTACAGTAGTATACATACATTTTAAATATACAGTATAGACTTAGTTAAGAGCAACATCACACTTTGTGCTGACGGATTGAGAAGAAACAAATAATAATTAAAAAATAAAAATAAAAAACAAGAAAAGCAAACAGACATTCGGTTAAAGTGAATAGGCTGGCGTTGAGTTACTGTGAGCCCCACTAGAGTCAGTAAAGCCTTTACAACAGTATAGACATCTAGAATAGTATTTGGTCACACTTTGTGAACAGCAGCGAATGGACGTCAAAGTGTCTTCCTAGTTTACTAGTCTTCCTAGTGTGATGCGTCCTCGAACAGTGCACGTCAACACGACTAATGAAAGAGCAGAAGATTAAAGCTATTTCGCAACTTCTTCTGTTATACTGGTTTTTATATTGCCTTCCTCTGCCGGATCTCCAATTTTGGTTGGTATAAAACAAACTAATCCCATAAATCGAGTGGTATTTTTTTTTTAAACTTCTGAATACAAAAAATAGCAAAAATGACTTTCTTTTTTTTCTCAATAAGATATACAAAATATTTCTACATCTGTCAGATCTATAGGATAAGATCCAGTGTTTAAACAGAGACCAGTGTCCAGCGAACATCTGATTCCTGGCTTAGAAATAATTCCTACACGATACAGTGGCTTGTCGGAAAAGAAATAAAAATTCAAAAGAGCAACACAAGTGTCTTCCCTCCTAAATAACTCTTATATCTGTGAAGGAGATTGGATCCTGCACTGCCTTCCTGAAGAAATGTGCACAGTTCACATCATCAGTGTTCTAGTTTACAACAGAAGAAGTGGCTAAGTACTGGTGGAAGATGTAAATGACACATCAGCCAAATGACATAACGCTGACTGAACGCTGTTGTTTTTTTTTTTTTCACTTTACATCAGCAACACTTGCACTTTTTGGACCAGACTTCTCCTTTAATACATTCAGAATCTTAAACATTTCTTAGAAAACAACAAAACAGTGCAAGAAATGAATAAACATATCGACATTTCCAGTGATTTTACTTTCCTTATATTAACGTATGACACAGTGGTTGTAAAAACAGACCCGTATAGTTTTAGTAACTAAAAATGGGATAAAATGAAACATTCAGAATGAATAGAATTTCATTCAGTAATTTGTCTGGGTTGAGGCTTTGCGACTGCTTCAGCGACTGATGATCATTTTTGAATTCAGGAATGACGATTTCAAAGCAGAATGCATCGCAATACGGACGTTCAGTGGTTCTAGTCCAGGTGTAAGTTTTAATCCCACGACTGACAACAGAGTCACCGGGTAAAAGCCAATTAACCCTCAAACTGTCAGATATACGCTAATATATGAATAAGCAGAATGTTAAAAGAAAAAAAAAAAGATGCACGATTTAGCTTAGCAGCTACCGTTACCATGCAGACACCTAAACTTTTATGAACTGATGATGTATTTGAGCTTGAGTAACAAACAGTGATTACATTCAGAGACACAGAGCAATGCAGCTTTGGACCAGAAGCAAATTCATCAATTCATCATTAGATTGTTCATTAGTTCATTCATTCCTAAATTCGTAAACCTCAGACACACACACATGTACGCAATAATATATAGCTTTTCTATTTTGATTGTGGCATAATGTACATTTGAACTATAACAAGTCTTTAAAAATAAGGATATCTTTCCAAAGTCACACCTGACAATCCTTACATGTCAGGAATAAATAAAGTATTGACCTTGGTGTTTTTTTGCTTGTTGTTAAGGGTTGGAAGAAAAATAAAGTTTACAAGCATCCTGGACCTTGCATTTTTTTCTTTAAAACTTCCTATCAAGCACAAGGCACCTACTCACGAGCAGCTAAAACAGTATAAAGAGAAACGTGAAACAGCAGAAGCAACAACATTAAAAAAAACAACAAAAAAACAAACATCATCTTTGCAATCAATACATCATCTCTCAATTTATCTCGGTCTCTGTCTCTAACTCTGCCATGGACAATGGTTATAAGCTCAGAGATCGATGAACAGTTATGATATTTTTGGAAACAAAGACAGTAAAATTACGTATGAAAGTAGATGAAAGGATCAGATCCGACACGTCTGAGAATGTGAGCAAAGACTAAGACAAAAGAAGGAATGTAAAAGGAAAGGAGACAAAACAAAAGGTAAGATGTGTGATATGTCCTAGAATTATCTAAGCATTGCACTCTAAGAATTACAGAACATGTATATAGATTAGATTAGATTAGATTAGACGTACATGTACAATGTTAGGGCAGTGCTCCTTGAGCTACATGATGCTAACTGTATAGTACATAAACCCTTCATGACAACTGACATAAATCTATAAAATCTCCTGTTCCCACAGCCGAATGTAAGTGACTGATGACCGTGTGTTCGTGTCGGTCGCACCGTCACGACGGCTGACTCTGTATTGTAGCTCATCTTACCGCTGTGATGTCACATGGACAGAACAGTGAGTACAGTGTTGCATAATGAATGTTTTTTAAATAGCACAGACCTGGCAACCCTGATGAGGACTAAGGCGGTACGAGGGGAGAAATGCTGCCAGGTGTCTGTTTCAGTTCAAATACAGCAGAACAACAGTAGAAAAGTGTTCAGAAGCGTACACAAAGCGTAAAAGATCGATCAGAAAATAGAAACGTTTACATTCTGTCATGTGATTTTAGCAAAATTAGCTTAAATACAGCAACATTTTTAGTGTCAGGATTTTAAATAAAGCGGATACGCAACGCAGCAGCTTCACTACCCAAACCTGAGCACCTGGAGGTTCCTGTACGACGCTGTGTAATTACTTTATTACAGTCAACACCATTACAACGATTTAAAAAGTGTGATTTTTGACACAATGTTTATGTTTCTCTTTCGAATGAAAAAGCCCCATTTTATTTTACCATTTGAGCTGAAATTTCTGTTTGTTTACTGTTGTGGGGGCGGAGTTTGTAAGAAATAGGAACGGACGGAGGGCGGGGCTTCCAGGAGATAAGCTTGAACAAGTACATAGCTGTCAATCATTTGAGATTTAAATGTCGATTATCTGCTGTTATTAACATGGAGCGTAAAAAGGGACGGCTTTGTTTTTTGTTTTTGTGAATTTTGGAGTGTTAAACTGTGTAAAGGTTGCTGTCAGATCTGCATAACACCACTCATCCTGACCCCTAACTGGATTTCTTATAAATGTTGACAACATTTAAAGTGTTATGTTAGTTTTCAAGTCTTAACAGTTGAATTGTTTAACAGACTTTTTTTTGTCATAACAGACATAATTTAAAAAGCAGGTCAACACAAACTCGTGTCTACCAGATGTTGCTTAATTCAGCTGTTATATCAACTCCACATCTGGAGTGATTAAAGCAGCTGATTAAAGGTGAACACCTGACACTAGGAACTGTACTAGCCAGCTGTCATGAAGCCTTGATGTAAAGTTTTACCAAGAAAACAGATCAATGTTACCCAATTTGAAGCATTACCCTATAACCATCTCTTATTGTTTTGTATTATCTTATCAGACTCTCTCTATTCTACAAGTCAGATGCTCAACAGACATTTTTAGAGAAATCCAAGATGGCTTCTCTTCACTATGAAGTTGATTAATTAAAGGGAAGTGCTACATAGTGAACAGGTATGGTCAATAAAGTGGCTTATCGAGTGACACATGAACACACCAGACAAACAGACAGTGACTATGAACGCTAATCAGGCAGTTTATAATGACAGTGTGACGCAAGCGTAGCGACACGAGACTCCGCGCTGAGGCTCAACCCAGAAATAAAACCTTGTTAACAGACATTAGATACTACCCACGTAAACATAGCAAAGCTCTGCCATTGGGAGTGAAAATAAAAATGAGAAGTCTTGAGGAGTCTTGTGTCGCTTAGCCTGCTGTAGATGACGTTATAAGAAGCTAGCTACTGCTAGCCGCCTCTCTTTAAAAAAAAAAAAAGATTCCCTGTTTTTACACTGATCTTCAACCAGCTTTTCTGTTCATCAATATATTTACATTACACCAAAATAGTGCTTGCTATCTATCTATCTTTCTTTCTATCAAGACAGATAGACAGACAGACAAACAGACAAAATAGTATTAGATGAAAAACTGATCTGCAATCAGCCTAAAAAGGGAACTGTCTACCATCCAGCTGTCTGCTGGTGCAGCGTGTGAACTTAAGGCAGTGCGGTAGGATTCGTCTAATGCCGTCATGCACCCGTTCCCCGCTCCCTCAAATCAGTGTAAGGCAAGAACAACACTAGTTTACTCCGTTAATCTATTATTTTACAACCTTTGGTGTCCAGACCACAGTATGAAGCATGGGTAATGTTACAGCGTTAAGGCAGAAGGACATGGATGCTAAGGTAGATAGTCACGTTTGTCAGCAGAAGCTTTACCAAAAAAATAAATAAATAAAAAGCTAAAGAAAGGCATTTTAATGGGCAGAGGGAGGAGAAAAGGGTTGACAAAGAGCTATAGCACATCTCTGAGCACCAACACCAGACTAACAAGCTGCCACTGTTTTAAACTGTTTCTAGCAATAGAGTTAAGTTGCTAACTTGTCATATGAGCTACTCAACTGGTGCAATTATAATACAAATGACAAAGCTGTAAGAGTCCAATTCTAGCTCTTCGAATGTTTTACAAACACACTACTACACACATACACACACTATGGCATCCTTGGCGAGCTCTATCTATCTAGTGGAATAAAGATGCAACGATGGCTAAAGTTCAGCCACTTACAATTCAAAATAACGGTGCTTTTACGGAGTGTTCCTCAAAACCAGAGTTGCGCAAAGACAACACCAGTTAGCTCTAAAAAAAAAGTTTCAAAAAATAAAATGAAATAAAAAGAAAAGAAGGAAGGAAGGGAAGAAAAAAGAAAGAAGTGTGAGGATCTGTGTTCAGATCACACCACTCTGTGTCATATAAATGTCATATACACTCACTGGCGCTATACACCTGCACGTACATTACCTGCAATAAGCCAAATAGCCAATCACACAGCGGCAGCAGCAGCAGCGCAACGCATATTATCGTGTACAGCAATGTAATGTAACCTTCACCTCAAACAGAATGTCTTTAGAGCTTACGCAAACAAAAACATCTAGAGAAGATTCTCCAGATCAGTGTAAGCTGCAAGGAAGGTTAAACGATTCAAATAAACACTCTTTACTAACACGGCGAGCAAAAAAAAGCATCTCGGAACGCACAACATGTCAAACGGTGAAGTGGAGGAACTACAAGAGCTGAAGACCACATCAGGTTCCACTTCTGTCACACCTGAGCATGAACGTGAGGCTACTGGGGAAAATAGTGGGGACAGACTGAATAAAAAACAGAGCCCTGGTCTTGACGAGACCCTATGATTGGCTGATTGGACAATTGCATGAATGAGTGTTACAGGTGTTTCTAATAAAGTAGTCAGTGAGTGTATATACATACATCATATATATATATATACATCTCTGCATTCAGATCATTTCTATCCAGAGGGAAAGCTGTATGTTGGATTATAGCTGCTCAGTTGCCAGGATATTAGTTTCAAGTCATTTTCACATGGGAGGTGTGATTCAGGGTAACACACACAACCACAAACAAGCATATACACGGGATTCAAGGTACAAAAAGGCCCCCTAAAACAGCACTTTGTACACTCCTATGGACCTGCTGGCCCATTAGGGCTGCTTCCAAACCACCAACCAACACCCAGCCTTGCTGCTGTGTGCTGCCTTGGTGACCAGAGTGTGAACTTCAAGTGAATACTTTAACAATTTGTAATTTCAGGATCAGGTCTGCACTATCGTGTGCAAGTCTCAAGTGTTTTGCTCAGATTTTCGTTTCAGATGGAAGTTTCACGCCCGGGTGCGGCGTAGGCATACGCTATCCCGGACAGCCTGGGGTTTCCCCCAAATCGGAAGAAAGGCCGGAAAGTGCAGTAGTCGGGGCCACCACCCCAGCGGGTGTACATCACTTTTTTACGAGGGGGAGAGTCAGACCTGCGATGGGCGTGGCTTTGATCCTTATCAGCGCCCTGTTTGTGGGCAGGTGGAGTGTGGATGGAGGATAGAGGGGTAAACTCCGACAGCTGACCCTTATACAGCTTGTCTGCATCCTGTAAAAAGAACAAAAAAAAAAAGAGGGGAACAAGTGAGAAATGTAGAAGAGACAACAATGAGAGAGAGACAGAGAGAGAGAGAGAGAGAGAGAGAGAGAGAGAGAGAGAGAGAGAGAGAGAGAGAGAGAGAGAGAGAGAGAGAGAGAGAGAGAGAGAGAGAGAGACACAGAAGGGAGAGAGAGAGAGAGAGAGAGAGACACAGAAGGGAGAGAGAGAGAGAGAGAGAGAGAGAGAGAGAGAGAGAGAGAGAGAGAGACACAGAAGGGAGAGAGAGAGAGAGAGAGAGAGAGAGAGAGAGAGAGAGACACAGAAGGGAGAGAGAGAGAGAGAGAGAGAGAGAGAGAGAGAGAGAGAGAGAGAGAGAACAACAAGCACAGGCACTAGGCAAACACACAATAGTGTTTACAAAAGTTAAACCAAAATCACCCACAAGCCCCAAACACAAATTCTGCAAATGTGAAGGTGCAAAAAAGGCAAAATACACAACATGCAATCATGAAAAACAGTGAACGAGAGTTCTGAGTGCACAGTCCTAGAAGGTACTGATATGGAGATCAAAATCAAGCTCAATTACTATTTATTTATCCAGTAGGACTGGTTACATGTAACAATAAAGACATCAGGAGTTTCTTTGAGGTTTCAGTAAGCTGTAAATAATGAATGATTTCAGATTCTCATCACTTCATCTCATCATTATTCACACTCCTTGTGGCTTCCTCGCGTGTGTAAATCGTCCTGTTCTCCATACAAATGGATCTAAACCGAGTTATGTTCATCAGTTCCTTAAACCTTTCCTCAGTATATTATCATACTCACTGCTTCCTCAAGTGGATTTTGTTTAACCACAAACATTTAGACAAATCTTGAGATTTCATTAAGATATACTAGACATCATTTTTTATTTCTTTTTTTTATAGAGAATGTTTCAAATAAAATTAGTTTGTTAGTGATTTATCTTTCATTTCCAGTGCACTTTGTCATGGACAAAGTATGGTTACAGACACACTTTATTACCTATTGAGCTGATTCCTGTATTGTTCATTTTTCTTTTCTTATATATTTCTTGCATATTTTCTCCCCAATTTGGTCTGACCAATTCCTACTCCAGCTAGCGACAGAGGAGTCTGATGGCTAACATGTAAAAACAACTGCTCACGCTGCATCACAGGGCGGTGTAACACACTCAGAAGAAAGCTCTGTCCTTTAGTGTGGATTTTTCACTGTTAAGCCTTAACAGAATTTTTGCCAATACGGGAAAAAATCCTTAAGAAGCCTGCAGTACCACATCAGGACACTAGAGTGTCTCAAAATAAATTTAAACCAAGCAAAATATTGTAGAACAATGTTTAATCATGCCTTGGGAGAATGATCATCAGGACCCTGTAGGACTGTGCAGTCAGTGAACAGGACAAGCTTTTATTTCTCCAGCGATGCATTACGTCGAACGGATGCAGGAGAGATAAGATCAGTGTTAAGTCCTCACACTGGAAACAGAATAGATGTGTGTTTTTGCGTGCCGATATTAAGTCTCCATAACCACCCCAGCCTGTCGGTTCTCACAGCAAAACTCACAGCACGCACCACACCAGGGGCTTCGCAGTATCGTCACCATCAGACTCATCGAATCTATAATTATCAACGGAGCTAAATGGTGCTGAAGGAACGCTTCAGAAGTCATTTCTAGTCATTTCTGAGCAACATGAAGACACATTTCACTTTCTGGAATATTACAGAAGGACTTTATTTGACAGTGTGGTACGTGTAATAATAGTTTATTGTAATTCCAAGTAAATTCTGGTACACACTCTGCATTTTAAAGCACAAAGATATTTTTGTTATTGTCAACGCTACAGTGCAATACATTGCCGTGTATATGTAATTGTGAAATCCAGGATGAAACACTACATGGGGGTCGTGCTGTTATAGGAAAATGATTTACGATGACGGGGTGTGATCTGGCCTGATGAAGCACGAGTTACTGTCTTTTCATATAACCGGAAGCTCTGGAGTATTATTCCTCTTATGGGACAGTGACGTTTATTAATGAAATGTATTAACACTAAACACTCCTTAAAAATGCTGAATAAAAGTCTCCTTACAGGTGAAACTTACATTCTCTCTTAGCGAGTGGACAAAGGAGAGGAAAAAAAAGTTTCTTATTGATCACAATCATCAGGACAAACGTTTTACATGAGCCCTTAATAACACACTTGATGTATATAACACACAATGTATTTTAGTTTATGGGGTGAAATCAATTAAGGTATTTTTTTGGCATTTTGCATATTAGAAAACAAAGAGGGAAGTTAAAAGTAATTATTCATATAACACATAGCCATTTGGCTTAAACATGTCGAGTAACGCTGACTAACTATGAGTCCTGCAATGCATGTACCAGATGTTACTCCAGATCTGTGGATTAAACACTAAGTAAAACACCGCAGTGTAAAATAAAGTGCTTGTGTTAACCTGGTATTCGTTCTAGGTCTGATGAGTCTGATGGTGGACCGGATGTTAGTACAAGCCCCTGTTTGTTCTCTTTACCATGCTGCTGTTAAGCCTCAGTAGTTGTCTGAACCCCATGTAACAGGGAGTCCTCACTGTGTGCTAGAAAGGTCCTATCAGCTTTCATCCTCTGTGGACAGCCACACACACACACACACACACGCACACAGATACACAGACACACACAGACACACACAGACACTCAGCCTAAAGGAAATGGCTGTATGTGGTGGAGGTGTGAGGTTCCTTACTGCTTGCTTAGTGTTTCTTCAGTATACAACCGTTCAGATCAACCTGTTCCTGTTCAAAAGGTTCATCAATAAAAAACAAACGAAACAAAAAAGGGACATGTGACATGTAGAACGCTGCATGAAACCATGCAGCCCTGAGTTGCGTGTAGCAATGGACAGATTTCACATTTCGTATTCACCCAACCTACAAACACAGATGTCCGCTTACATTCATGCATGTGAGCACACGGAGCAGTGCATGCAGTTACGAAGCACACGAGCACGACTGGAGCAAGCGCCACTTCTGAGGTACCACAGCTCTTCTTACAGTCATTACTGAGAGCTTAGCAGGCTTACGTCTTCAACTAATGCCTTGGCAATAAATCACTAAGCCATGTCTGTCGTTTCTGTTGCTGAAAACACGGCTATTAGATTGATCGTAATTAAATATGGATGTGTTTATAGACCACAAAAGATTTCCATAAAGCAGCTAAAAGATTCATGTTGACAGAAAGACATTGTGGGGTTTTATTCTAGTTTATTTTTGTTCAGAGATATGAACAAAATTCATATGGATAAATATTAGGTCTGTCTGCCTATCTGTGTCTTTTTATTTATATTCCTTATATTCGTAATGCTAACTAAAGATGGAAAACTCATTGTGTTAAAGCAACTGAAAATTTTTATTTTAGTTACATCTGCAAAATGGACCGTTAAATTGAGGTGTCTGTCTGTCTAGGCAGACAAACAGCTCAACTTAACGGTCCATTTTGCAGATGTAACTAAAATAATTTTAAAAAAAATAATAAATTCTCAGTTGCTTTAACACGATGAGTTTTCCATCTTTGGTTAGCATTATGTACATACATATATATATACACAAATAATTCTGACTAGTAAGAAGTTCTTGGCCCACAGGTTGCAGTAACTTGTTCCACACACACACACACACACACACACATGCGAAGAGACTGAAGGGTCACCTCCTGCCCAGTTCAGAAACTGATACTGCTGGAGGTCTGAGAGAGCATAAAGATGGTGGACTGCTCGGCGGTAAGGCACTGGCGCTTTGTCTGCCGTTACCACGGCCACGTGGGTTCAGAGGGAAAAGGTCAAGATTCAGGGGTTAAAGACACAGCGGTAAAGGGCAAGTCGAAGGATGCAGTCGTACGTTGTGGGAGAAGAGGCAGACGAGGAGAGAAGAGAAGAGGAAAAGACAAAAATGGGTTTAGAAGTGTTAACATGGAGGGAGGGGTTAGAGCTCCAGTAAGAAACTACACTAATAACATATGAGCTAAACTGTACCAGATTATTGCTTATTAGATTAGATTAGATTCAATCTAATCTAATAAGCAATAATTACTAATTATTTATTATTATTAATAATTATTACTACTTCATGTTAGTATATTAAAAGCTAATCTGGGAAAGTAGGCAACTAGTTTAAGCAGAAATAAATTTGCACCAGATTTATAGCTAATAAGGCTGTCAGAATAAATTTAGATTAATTGCCCTTAAATTCAGTTCATTTCCTAAAGACGCATTTTAAAGCATCTTAAGCGGATTTTCTACTAGTGCACTACATGGGGTATAACAATGACATTATACAGCCTTTGTACTTACTATATACTGTATAAAAAATATTAGAAGCTATTTGTTAAACTAGTTAGAAAACACTAACACGGTTTAACCGTAACGACGATCGTCGCATCTCATCACCTCCTTGTGATTTTCTTTTGCTTATTCAAAATGTTTAATTCAGTAATTCTGTATGAGTGACAACTATTTATCAGCCTTATTAGCTACAAACTTGTGGACTTTTTTTCTTTTAGCCAGAGTTTAGCCTTTAGTTTTTGTAAACATACAGAGAGATTTTAAAAGCTGTAAAGTTCAGAGTTAAGGGCAGGTTCATCAGAAAGTATAGTGTACACATCTTCAGTCAAGGAGTAGTTCAAGGAAATGTTGGACATCCTTCAAAAAAAAAAAAACGTGCTTTTTCTTCGACAGTTTTTTTTTTTTTTTTTTTTTTTTTTTTTAACACTGAATAAAACGAAAGTAAAGAAGAGATCTGGAACGTTGCAGCTGAGGACTTCCTGAGCTGCAAACGCTTATACACTTACATCCAGCATTCTCGGGATTGATCCGTAGCAAAGGTAAATCTAAAGACCGTAAACATGGTCGAAACAAAGTCAGAGCTACAACAATAGCATGTTCAGGGGCACAAAGTAGACAGAAATAGAACAGTAAAACCTCCTGCAAGCTTTTATTACACTGTGACTAGATCAACTTTACACTGCTGTAATGTGTGAGATGATGCGTGTGTGTGTGTGTGTGTGTGTGTGTGTGTGTAATAGCTGATAACTTACACGCCCACATGAAATTAATGTGTAAATCTGTTTACCGTAGCGTTGCCATAGTAACTGGTGCAGATATTCGGATAAATGGACAAAATACTCTTTTCTCATGAATCTATTGATTTGATGTTGAAACTTTATCCATAAAGATTTTATCCATAAATATTTACACGATCATTTTTTTTCTCTCCATTTCAGTGTTGTTTTTATTCTCAGAGTCACCTGCTGTCTCTGGTGTTATTTGTACCCCGAGTCAGTCACTAGACCCGTGATCTAGTCTAGTGAACCTCTTCCATAAAATGTAAATATTTCTGGTGATATTTTGGGCCTTTTCACAAACTAATGTGAAGCTCTAGTTGTTTATCTGATTCCACGATCTCATCACGCAGCTACTGTAGGTAGAAACAATACAATTACGTGACTCGTGTGTGTGGTACATTACACACACTGTGTTCGTTTTCTTTCCAATTAGTGGAAGCGATACACCTAAAATTCAATACAGCCTGATAAAGGCTCTTCTCGGACTATATCCTATTCGACAGTCACCTCGAGAATTTAAATGTATACGATGGGGGGAAAAAGGCTACTCTGGGTTTCCACTAAGGGGCAGAATAGAGCAATACACTTTATTTCATTAGCAATCGGAAAACTATGTTTCCAAAAGTATGTTTCCAAACGAACTAATGTGATTTCTTACTGTAACGGGGGTTTGAAAACTAATTTTCATAATTTTAAGGTTTGTAATTTTTTATTTATCCCCTGACTTTAATATTATGGGATTTTGTGTAGATTCCAAACATATACAGTATAAATCTAATTGATGAGGGGAGGGTGAATACTTATGCTTAAGTAACTGTCTATATAAAGTAAAAGCTTTATACTGTTTTTAACTTCATATACAAATCAATGATTTACTTTACGTCTGATTATTTATATATAATATATTTATATGGTGTTGTTTTTTCTTAAACTCAAAGCTAATAACACATTGATGATGGAGGTCTAAAGGTCCGTTCACTAGACTGAGTGTATTAGACTGAGCTCATTAAGCCAAATGACTTGACATGACACCCCATGCTCTTTGATATTCTCTTTATAATATCTAAGTAGGTTTAGAGAAAAAAAAACAAACAGGTAACATTATAGGAGTAGTAGTGTAAATCTAGCAGCAGTAAGTGTACCTGTATTTTCTCGGTGGTGGTGGGCCACAGAGCTCTCCACAGCACTTTTTTAAGCACGTCAGGCAGCAGACTGACCATGATGAGCAGAATGATGCTGAGCCACGCCGGTCCACTGGCTAACATCTGCATGAAGACGTAGTACATCCTCTGATAGTTCAGGAACGGCCTTTTACGGGGAGAAGACAAAGAGGAAAAGAACTCTGATTTGCTAAAGACTAAAGTTTTTCTGTTTACACAAGCTGGATACAATAATACACAATATATTCGACAAAATATTGTTGTGTACAGATGGAATAAAAAAGAAAAAGGAAGCCTACTGTTCCCACAGAAACAGAAAAAAAGGTCTAAAAACAGTATTAAGTCTGAAAAGTAATGTTTCTATGAGAATGACTCAAAGTTTCCAGAGAAACTCACAACTAATGAAGTACTTTTAACTGAAACATCACATATCTCTTAATAATATGTGATCTCTTTGCTTCACATTTACTCCAGCTAACTTTATTAGCGTGGCACACTTTCTGGAAGGCTGTAAAACATACCAAATGATGCCGCCCCAGAGAAGTGAGAAGATCACGTAGAACAGCAGAGATCCCCAAATGACAAAATGGTTGATCCAGGTCCAGTAGTGTGTGTCCAGAGCGAGCTGCAGAGTGTTAATACAAAGATGATGTTTACATATAAAAAAAATAATAATACCATAAATTATCACTTTCATTTGTGTGTGTGTGTGTGTGTGTGTGTATATACATACACATATATATATATATTGTGCTACCTTTAACGTGACTGTAAATACCAGCACTGTGAACACCAGAGTTCCAAATGTCCAGTTTCCGAACATCTGGATAAGAAACACAGTAATAACAGCAATAACACTCATTTAATATAAACACAAACGTCTAAAAGTAAAGCCTAGTCTGCATATTTCATGCTTATTAACAAGCTCTGATATACTACAGTGTCTTTATCATATAGATCAAAATATTCGGCCTGTCGTAGTAATTTCTAACAGGCTGTGGTGTTTCACTCAAAGTGTCAAGGCCTTGATTCAAAAGTAAATAAAGTGTCCGTCATTAGCTTGCACCGGTTTGGTCTCGGATCACTCAATGAACCCTGATTAGAGTAAGAAGGATGTTTAATCTGGATGGTTTGTGTATGTTTTTACGTGGTCATTACTGCATTTGTAGCTGTTTGAGTGTCAGACTGATGGTGTTGTTACTACATGACCTAGTGAACCAGTATCTATGAATGAAATGATAAAGACTTCTGTAAATCGCTCCGGATAAAGAAATCTGCCAAATATCAGATTCACATAATCCTCTTCTAGCTTCTGTGAGGTTTCTGCATAGGAGCACTCGTACTCACAAGATCTTAAAACGCAAAGATATCGAGCGTAAGAGCACTCGAGTGTTGCTCATCTCTGTGAGGTTGAGTCAAGGAGTAACAGAATTCCAGTGGACTCACATTTCAGTGAATTATGTCACGTCTAACTGAACCAACACTGATCTCCAACCGTGAAAGAAACAAAACTTTAAAAACAGACAGAAAATCAATCTGTCTTTAATTAAGACGTTTACTCTAAAAAGGCATCAGTAACGGCTGTCTCTGGTATCTATGTTTACCGGCTTACCAGCTGTTTATTGACTCCAAATGTTGAATAAACAGTGAAAAACAAACAATAGCAGCCCACAGCAAACATGGAGAAATGCAGTGCAATGTTTAGAGTTTTAGTGAACACCACATGAAGCTGATGAGCTGCTAATACCAGTGTAAAATATGACACATGAAGCAACTTACCCCACTGTGAGAGGACAATGATACGGTAAAAGCACTGCAAGGACAAAATCTCTACGTAACTCATTATTCCACTGAGATACATGAGGAAATTATCATCACACAATACCTGAAAGTAGATTGTTTCTATGTATAGTGGGATGGGCAATATGACTATCATATCATGGCACTTGAGAGATTTCTATTATAAACAATAAGTGTCACAAACATAAATGTCGATCAAAGTGGGACAAATCAAATTGACCAGCAGTGGGAAAAAAAAACGAAGCATGTAGCATGAGACAAAGAATTTAGTTTGATGATACTTCAATTTAACGTGTATAAAAATACAAATATAAAAATAACTAAAATAAAAATAAACACATTAAAATATATATACATATATATATATTGTAAAAAAAAAAAAAATGAAAAAGAAATAAAAACATAACATTAAATTGAAAGAAAACGTTTCTACAGTATAAAAGTCGTATTGTTATATATTAATTTTATATATTTTATTTATATACACAAAACACAAACAAATTAAAAAATAAACAAACCACAGTATAGAAAATAATAATAATAAAAAATATAAATAAATAAATAAAGAAAGAAAGAAAGAAATAAATAAATAAATAAATAAATAGAGCAGAATATAGAAAATATTATTAATAATAGTGATAATAATAACATTTTAAAAAACTGAAATCAAGCATTTTAGAAAAATTATAATGGTTAAACTTCATAAAACTTGCGTTTGTTTGTAATGCGTTTAAAATAAAATAAGTTTATAAAAAAAGATTGTGATATCTATGTGAAGTGCACTGTAACATCAATAATTACAATATCCACATTATATTGTCATATTGCCCAGTCCAAATGTCCACAACATTTAAATATTTCTTTTCTCATGATCACTGGGTCACAGGACCAAGCAGTTCATGTCTCTTCCAGTTGCCCTATTTGCCCTTGCAGTGAGGCGTGAGATGACGGACAGAAGTCCAACAAAACCTATGAGGATGACTACAGTGCCACCTTTCTTGACGTGTTTTTGCACCTGACACACAAAGACACAAACGTGCTCTAGTGTACTACATAATGAGAGGGGAAGATGAGAGGGGTAGAGGATTAATCCTGCAGCACCCAGGTCTAATGAATGAGTGGACAAAGAGACGGTTTTAAGGACTTGGTTAGATGTGACTAGACTCAGGGTCAGTTCGGGAGGAGGAGGAGGAGGAGGAAGGTGAAAGGGGTAGAAACAGACCAAACTCAAACTAAATAGAAGATGAGAGACAGACAGGGACAGGCTTACCATCTGCGTGTTTGTGGCCATTAGCTGAGGAAAGGAAAAGGGGGAAGGAGGGGGGACAGGAAAGAGCAAGAAATAAGAGGAAGAAACAGAAAGAGAGAGAAAATAAACAGAAAACCAACCAGAGAAGGGAAAAGGGAAGGGGCAAAAAAAAAAGAAAAATTAGGATGTTATAATAACACAAAAAACCCCGAAACCAAATCAAACAAGAAACAGGCAATCCAGAAGGATGAATATAATCAAACGATGGCACAGAGAAAGATGTTCCAGCATGCTTTGTGTTGTACATGAATGGAAAAGCACCTGTAATGTTAGAAATGTGTGTAAGCTGCCTCATTTCACACTCGCACGCACACACATGCACGCACATACATACACAGAGACACCCACAGACACACGCACGCACACAGACACACGCACGCACACAGACACACGCACGCACACACAGACACACGCACGCACACAGGCACACGCACGCACACAGGCACACACACACACACAGACACACGCACGCACACAGGCACACGCACGCACACAGGCACACGCACGCACACAGACACACGCACGCACACAGGCACACGCACGCACACAGGCACAAAAACACACACAGACACACGCACGCACACAGGCACACGCACGCACACAGGCACACACACACACAGACACACGCACGCACACAGGCACACACACGCACACACAGACACACGCACGCACACAGGCACACGCACGCACACAGGCACACGCACGCACACAGGCACACGCACGCACACAGGCACACGCACGCACACAGGCACAAAAACACACACAGACACGCACGCACAGACACACAGACAGACACAGATATACACACAGGCAGAAACACACACAGGCACAAACACACAGGCACAAACACACACAGACACACGCAAGGACACAGGCACACGCACGCACACAGACACACACACAGAGACAAACACACACACTTCATCCTTTGCTCTGCCTGATAATGAAATTACTGAAATGGATGAGAAGAACTTAAAGATGAAAACAATGGTGTGAAAAATAAAGAGAAAACTCGCATGAAAAACTAAAGATATTGGTGGATGGTGACAGTAATGAAGTCAATGAAGTCAATACCTGTCCGTTACTGGTGAAGCTGGTGTTGTCAAATAGGAAGAAAGCACCAAAGAAAAAGACCACTGCATCAAAGACTCCTAGAAATGTCCAGTAGATGAAGATGGGCCATTGGAGCAGAGAATTCTTGGCAATGTCTCTGAAAGAAAAAAAAAAACAAAAACAAACAAAAAAACAGAACAAGAGAACATTTAGCTTTTAACAGAAATAAACTTTATTTTACTAAATCAAAACCAGTACAAACCAGTACTTTCAATTACTTTAAAAAAAAAATAAGAAACAAAATGTAAGGTTTATGATCTCTCATTGTTTATTAATTATTAACATTTTGCAGATTCTCTAAGGTCTATGTAAACATCTGGCTTCAACTGGAAATGAGTTTTAATTTGAGATTTTTTATTTTTTATTTTTTTTATCCAAAAACAAAAGAAATGCATCATAACTCCAGCCTACAGTAACCTCACAAACATTATAGATATCCTGGATAAATACCTGATTAAATATTCCTTTAATTTAACACTTGCAACCGCTTTTCTCTTCTATCCCCATGGCCTTGCATTACACTATCAAGACTTACTCCATATTTCTGTTAAACCCTTTAATACTCCAGGCATCTAATCCCTAAACGCTCTAATGCTGTACTACTATATGCTCCCCAATATACACGTGCAGGCTGTGAGCCTTCGGGACTTCGCTCTTGAAAGCGCGGCTATAGATTGATTAAGCACTTAGTTAGCAGTATCGCTACAACGCGACGATCCAAACAAGGCCGTGAGCCAACGCTGCTTTTTTCCTGCTTCCATGTAAAAGATAGTTCGTGTGCAATTACATCCTCGAGCCAGAGGAAAACAGTGTATCGATTACTGGAACAAAGGAAAGAAAAGAAAAAAAAAGCTGAAAGCTGAACAAACAGTCATCTGCTGCCAAATTCAAATTGCAGGGCCAGAAGTTTTGGAGCTGAAACACAATAATGCATTCGATTAGAGTTTGAAATCTATAACAACAGTCAACCTTTAAATTTCCTCCCACATACATGTGTAAGTCTGAGAAACCCTAAAAGACTCGGACAGCATTACGTCATCTAATAAAAGAACGAAGAGAGCTGAAAAAAACCACGTCTGAAAGCTAAAAGCTAACAGGAAGCAGGTCGGTCACCGGGCGGATTAAATATTCACATCCTTTTGGGGTTTAGAAACGCTCATTATTATGGTCTTCACTCTTCATATAATAATATATAAATCACTCTTTTTTTCCCTTTGATTTATATATTATTATGTAGATATTATTATTCTGATCGTTCTGATTATTATTAATATTAAAGCATAGTGTGACTGGTTGCTTTGTGACTACTGCTCGTGTCTTAGCCGTACCTCTCTCCTGTTATTCCCACATCTGTTGGCCAGCTCTATTTATGGGAAGAGATTTATAGAGTATGTGAACGGCTTAATCTAAAGAGCGCCGCTCTCTTTCCCTAAAATAGGAAGATGAGAGCGGTGCGACAAAGCTAACAAGATTACGTGATTCTCTTTGGCCACTACACTCATACGGAGCGCCACGTAAAAGGAGGGACCCATAAATAGAAAGAGAATAATAAAGCTTTATAGAATATACTTTACGAGGGAAGTATAACACTTGAGATTTTTTAAAATGTGCAATTTCAACAGTTTTTGGGGGCTATGAATAATTCCAATCTCGGCTAAAAGAATATGAGGGTTAAGTCGTGGTTCATTTGTGCTGGTTAATGATGCACAATCATGAGTAAGGATTTTGGAAGTTGAGTTTAATGTGAAGTGAGATGGAGGATGGCGAAGAGGCAATAAAACATTTTTTATCAGCGATGCAGTTATCAGTGTTCCAGCTTTAGTCAGGCAAGAGACACTCTTCAGCTCGACCCCTTTTCAGTTTCTGGCCCCTTTTGGCCAATTTCGAGCCATGTTTGCATGTATGTGTATGTATATGTGTGTGTGTGTGTGTGCGCGCGCGTGTGTGTGCACGCGCACGAGACCATGACTGCCACTGCTATATATATCCAGCATGTACAACACAATCTATTAACAGTTCTTCGTAAAAACAACAAAGATCTTTTTACAATCTTTTTTATATTCACTAAACCACAGGAACTAATTTTATATTCTTGAATATTGATTTTAGACTAGAAAACCTACACTAAGCTTACACATCTGCACGGTGTTTATCTATGTCCGCGAGCACGTTTTCTGTACCTCAGTGTCACGTTATTAAATAGAAATGATACTGAATTAAAAGTGGGACAATGCAGTATCTGTCCTGCACACGGTGAGATCTGCTGTGCGATCCTGTGGCTACAATTATCGTTTTTTGTGGGGTGTCAGTATGTGATACAAACAAACACAAACCAGTATGCTGTGCTGGATCAAGTGCTATTTTAAACGCTTTCGAAATTTTCTAAGAATGGGACTATTCAAGTGGCAATATATTAATATATTAGACAAATTGGAGATTTGTTTCAATGCCTAAAATGTTCTCATTCATATCAAATCTTCAACCATCACTATTATGTTTTATCATATAATTTGGTTTTCTATTATATTTACTTGTATAGCACGTTTAGCAACGGATATTATTTACAGAGATAGCATAGAATAAAATATCAACATTTAAAATGAAATGAACATTTGTTACATGTGAAGACTAACCTGTAAAGAGAAGGATCCCGTTTCAGGATGTCCATATTGATGTGCTGCTCAATCAGACTGTAAAGCAGGATGGGCAGCGAGGTGAAGCTGATATTGTACAGTGTGAGATATGCTGTATCATACAGTGGCTGGAAGAGAAGGCAGGAGAAATATAAAAATCCACAATGCAGGCAAATGCAATCTCAAGAACTCATACATGAATATTTTACACATGCTCAATATATTGGTGGTGGTGGAGAAGGCATACCTGCTGGGAGAAGCCACAGAAGAACTGATAAAGAAACTGGGGAAAGATGAAGCACACATTCTGGGAAAAAAGAGACACAGAAAGAAACAGAAAGAGACAGATTGAGACAGAGAAACAGAGAGAGAGAGAGAGAGAGAGAGAGAGAGAGAGAGAGAGATTGAGAGAGAGAGAGAGAGAGAGAGAGAGATTAAGAGAGAGAGAGAGAGGGAGGGAGAGGGAGATTGAGAGGGAAAGAGAGAGAGAGGGAGGGAGAGAGAGAGAGAGCGTGAGAGGGAGAGAGAGAGCGTGAGAGGGAGAGAGAAAGTGACAGAGAGAGAGAGACAAAGATTTTTGATGCAGTCCCAAGAAAAAAAAAAGCCACACATTGTGAACTCGCAGCCTAAAAATAGCTCTAAGATTACACCGTACTATTTTCTGTACAAAAAACTTCATCCCATTTATTACAATAGAAGATGTACGAAATGCTACACTATAGCAAGGTAACTGCTAACAGCTGCTATACCAAAAATACTTATGCATATAAAACAAATGTTGCAGGTATGTTACAGTTTTATTATGAATGTCCTTTATATAGTCGGAGTGTAAAGTAGTATAGTTTAGAGTGGAATAGGGTAGAGTGGAATAGAGTAGAGTGGAATAGAGTAGAGTGGAATAGGGTAGAGTAGAGTAGAGTAGAGTAGAGTAGAGTGAAATAGAGTGGAATAGAGTAGAGTAGAGTAGAGTAGAGTAGAGTAGAGTAGAGTAGAGTAGAGTAGAGTGAAATAGAGTGGAATAGGGTAGAGTGGAATGGCGTTGAATAGACTAGAGTGGAATAGGGTAGAGTGGAATAGGGTGGAATAGAGTAGAGTGGAATAGAGTGGAATAGAGAAGAGTAGAGTAGAGTAGAGTAGAGTGGAATAGAGTGGAGTAGAGTAGAGTAGAGTAGAGTGGAATAGAGTGGAATAGAGTAGAGTAGAGTAGAGTAGAGTGGAATAGAGTGGAGTAGAGTAGAGTAGAGTAGAGTAGAGTAGAGTAGAGTAGAGTAGAGTAGAGTGGAATAGAGTGGAGTAGAGTAGAGTAGAGTAGAGTGGAATAGAGTGGAATAGAGTGGAGTAGAGTAGAGTAGAGTAGAGTGGAATAGAGTGGAATAGAGTAGAGTAGAGTAGAGTAGAGTAGAGTAGAGTAGAGTGGAATAGAGTGGAATAGAGTAGAGTAGAGTAGAGTAGAGTAGAGTAGAGTAGAGTGGAATAGAGTGGAGTAGAGTAGAGTAGAGTAGAGTAGAGTAGAGTAGAGTAGAGTGGAATAGAGTGGAGTAGAGTAGAGTGGAATAGAGTGGAATAGAGAAGAGTAGAGTAGAGTAGAGTAGAGTAGAGTAGAGTGGAATAGAGTGGAGTAGAGTAGAGTAGAGTAGAGTAGAGTAGAGTAGAGTAGAGTAGAGTGGAATAGAGAAGAGTAGAGTAGAGTAGAATAGAAGAGTTGAGTATAACAGTATGGAATAGTGTGAAGTAGAATAGTGTAGAATAGGGCAGAATATAGTATAGTAGAATAGAAGAGTTGAGTAGAACAGATTGGAATGGTGTAGAATAGTGTAAAGTAAAATAGTGTAAAATATTTAATAGAGTAGAATAGGGCAGTTGAAGTTAACTTTATTAAGTAGTGTAGTGTAGTGTAGTGTAGTGTAGTGTAGTATAGTGTAGTGTAGTGAAGATAAACATAGAGGCAATTTACTGTCAACATCCACAACACTGAAGACACTGAGCAAGTACACAAGTGAAGCACAAGACTTAAAGTACACAATAAACTTAACCAGGAATAAGAACAAATGCATCTCTACACCCATCTCTATGCAACTCCACGTTATTTACAGCCTGAGCCTGAGGCTTCTGCAGATACCTTGTAGAAGAAGTATTGCACCAGCTCGGCTATTCTGATGTAGTAGTAATGGCCGTGCACCAGCAGCATCTTCTTCAGGTGCTTAAATTTGGGAATTGCATAGTCACTGTTACGGGCTGCCTGTCTTCCCTCCTTACCCATGATGCCTAGAAACAGAATGAACGAAATAGTCTTAGGAAGCCAAAGCATGTAAGATTAAGGCAAAGTAAAGGAGAGAAACCGAAGACTTTTGGGTAATCGGGGGCGACGGCTGCAAGAAACAAGTATTGGTTTAGTTACAGTGCATCACACTGAATACTGCGATACAGTAGAAACCGTACTGCTGATTTACATTCCAAAATGTAAATATAAAATGAGTCAGAAATCTAAAAATAATTAACAACTCTTTTATGAAATTTGGAACAACCATAAAATACTGTGGAATCATCCAGGCTTCACGTACCTTTTATCCTAATAACAGCAGTGCATGAACCATTTAAATAGTCATTCAAATAAAGACAATGTTTACTTTTCCAGCTCTTCATCTTCACAGAGTTTATTGTGTGCATTTAAGAGAGTGATTACCATCTGTTTTTCCTTATGGTAGCTGAATCGGATGTGTAAAGTCTCCACGCTGTCATGAGGGGATTCGGCATAATAATAACTCATTTTTGCTCACAGTGAGCGCACTGCTCTTCAGCCCTGGCTCATACACATCACAAAGCAAGAAATGTATTCTTTCATTCATTAAATAAACAAAAATAAATAAATAAAACATCGCTAAAGCCGCTGGAAGACCTGCTGAGTGTTCAGAGGTATTGCAATAAAATGAACATTGAAGAGTTACAGTAATGCGAATACAGCAGCTCTGTTTAGAGTTGTGCCGAACCAGTGTTTAAACATATCTGCTGGTTGGAAGTAAGAGCTTACCGATGCCCACATGAGCTTCCAGGATCATGCTGACATCATTGGCACCGTCTCCGATGGCCAGAGTGATGGGATGCTCCTTTGACGTCTTTATCAGCTTAACGATCTGTAAGAGCAGAACCGAGTTTCGAGACTTTACACAGAAAAACTTATTTTCGGAAAATGGGATGGGGATGTGCTTGGGCATTTCTTAACTTTGGGCCATGTAATACTGCAAGACTGATATTTTTAGACTGGTTTATTTTAAACCGTAACACATCTAACTGTCTGAAATTAAATATACCATGTCTTGCTCTAGGTGAAAGTACAAGAAAAGCTGAAAGGAGAAAATTCTCATGGTGACAATAACAGCAGCAGCTTGACAGAGAGATCGGATTGCAAGTTTTAGCAGGATCTTTTACACATGACACAAAAGTGAACATCAGACTAAGTGAAATAAGGATTTGTTCTACAAGTGTAAACTTGTGCAAAACTCTAAGAACAGAGACCAGGAGTGTCTCAGTCACTCTCTCAGTCTCTCTGTGTCTGTGTGTGTCTCTCTTTCTGTGTCTGTGTGTGTGTCTCTCTTTCTGTGTCTGTGTGTGTGTCTCTCTTTCTGTGTCTGTGTGCGTGTCTCTCTTTCTGTGTCTGTGTGCGTGTCTCTCTTTCTGTGTCTGTGTGCGTGTCTCTCTTTCTGTGTCTGTGTGCGTGTCTCTCTTTCTGTGTCTGTGCGTGTCTCTCTTTCTGTGTCTGTGCGTGTCTCTCTTTCTGTGTCTGTGCGTGTCTCTCTTTCTGTGTCTGTGTGCGTGTCTCTCTTTCCGTGTCTGTGTGCGTGTCTCTCTTTCCGTGTCTGTGTGCGTGTCTCTCTTTCCGTGTCTGTGTGTGTCTCTCTTTCCGTGTCTGTGTGTGTCTCTCTTTCTGTGTCTGTGTGTGTCTCTCTTTCTGTGTCTGTGTGTGTCTCCCGTTCTGTGTCTGTGTGTGTCTCCCGTTCTGTGTCTGTGTGTGTCTCCCGTTCTGTGTCTGTGTGTGTCTCTCGTTCTGTGTGTGTCTCTCGTTCTGTGTCTGTGTGTGTCTCTCGTTCCGTGTCTGTGTGTGTCTCTCGTTCCGTGTCTGTGTGTGTCTCTCGTTCCGTGTCTGTGTGTGTCTCTCGTTCCGTGTCTGTGTGTGTCTCTCTTTCCGTGTCTGTGTGTGTCTCTCGTTCCGTGTCTGTGTGTGTCTCTCGTTCCGTATCTGTGTGTGTCTCTCGTTCTCTGTCTGTCGTTCTCTGTGTCTGTCGTTCTCTGTGTCTGTCGTTCTCTGTGTCTGTCGTTCTCTGTGTCTGTCGTTCTCTGTGTCTGTCGTTCTCTGTGTCTGTCGTTCTCTGTGTCTGTCGTTCACCAACTAGGGAGCTGATTGAGACGCATCCCGTATGGTGTGTAAAATTGTGACACGTTCTGAGATCAATATATCATTAATGTTCTTTATAACGGCGTGAGCTTGTGCCTCAGACTCATACTCATGAGCCTTGAGGCAATAAAATTTGCTTTGTTTATGATCTGAAATCTCAATCTGAACACAGCAGCTTTCTTGTGTGAAGGGACTCTGAATGTGGCTCGGCAGCAGGGATCATAACCTCATGACAACAGCTGGAAGTGACTGGCTAGAAGGAATGTAGTTACCTGCGCTTTCTGAAGCGGGGCCATGCGGCAGCACAGCACGGCGCTGCAGTTCCTGCAGATCTCCAGGAAGATCTCTTTGTAGTTTCCTGTACTGCCGTTCTGCGCTGGTTTCAGCACTGCAGACAGAGTGGCTCCGTCGATGATCAGCCCGTAATCCATGAACTCGTTAGACAGGCTGCGGAAAACACACGTATACACACACGAGTTCACACACAATGCGCTTGATAAAGAAACAAAGGCTGCATGATGATCATCTGTTAACCACTATAGCAGGACTAACTTATAATTAAAATCTAGTGAGCTTGGACCTTCTTAATCGACCCTCAATCGATCTGTGCTTTGATGGTTTGTTAAATGTAATCTGTAGTTCAGGGATAAACCAATTCATAACAATTTCCAATTTGTAATATATTTCTAAGCCATGTTAAGGAAAATAAACGGATGTGCATTGATTAGTTTTGTGCACTATGCTTGATTCTATTACTGAGAGCATGTGTGTGTGTGTGTGTGTGCGTGTGAGAGTGTGTGTGTGCGTGTAATATTATGATTCTGCATGTGTGTGTGTGTGTATGTATGTGTGTGTGTGTGTATCTCCACTTATCACATCAGTCAACGTACTGCGTGTCTTATACATATTTATTTTCTACACTACACAATTTTGTGTGTGTGTGTGTGTGTGTGTGTGTGTGTAAAAGCAAGATATCCCACCCAGAGAACGTGTCTCGGCTCATGGTGCCATGCTGCCGCAGTACGGTTCTGCTCAGGTCAAACAGCACATCGTGCAGGCTCTGCTCCTCCGTCCTCTTGGTGGTCAGTTCCAGGATCTGCGTGCTCCTGCGGAACAGCTTGCTGGCGTAGCACGTTGCAGCCGCCGTCTCCATCTTATCACCGGTGAGGACCCACACTTTCATGCCTGCCTTGTGTAAGGACTCGATGGTGTCGGCCGCTTTGTCTTGCAGCCTGGAAACAAGAACGGTACCCTTGATTCACAAGAGATTACTGTAGAGCATGTGTTAGAACAGTATCTCACAGAAGTGAGTACACCCCTCACATTTTTGTAAATATTTTATTGGAACTTTTCATGTGACAAAACTGAAGATATGACACTTTGCTACGATGTAAAGTAGTAAAATATCTCAACACGCAGCCATTAATGTCTTAACCGCTGGCCACAAAAGTGAGTACACCCCTATGTGAAAATGTCCAAATTGAGCCCAATTAGCCATTTTCTCTCCTATACTGCATCAAATTGGTCTGCATGGCTGTCGTCCCAGAGGGGAGCCTCTTCTAAAGATGATGCAGAAAAAAGCCTGCAAACAGTTTGATGAAGACAAGTAGACTAAGGACATGGATTACTGGAACTATGTCCTGTGGTGGCAACCAGGTAAGGACTACAAAGACAAGTGTGTCTTGCCTACAGTCAAGCATGGTGGTGGGAGTGTCATGGTCCGGGGCTGCATGAGTGCTTCCGGCACTAGGGAGCTACGGTTCATTGAGGAAACCATGAATGCCAACATGTACTGTGACATACTGAAGCAGAGCATAATCCCCTCCCTTCAGAGACTGGGCCGCAGGGCAGTATTCCAACATGATCATGACCACCAAACACCTCCGAGACAACCACTGCCTTGCTAAAGAAGATGAGGGTAAAAGTGATGGACTGGCCAAGCATGTCTCCAAACACTAAACCCTATTGAGTATCTGTGGGACATCCTCAAACAGAAGGTGGAGGAGAGCAAGGTCTTTAACATCCACCAGCTCTGTGATGTCGTCATGGAGAAGTGGAAGAGGACTCCAGTGGCAACCTGTGACGCTCTGGTGAACTCCATGCCCAAGAGGCTAAAGGCAGGACTGGAAAATAATGGTGGCCACACAAAATATTAACACGTCGGGCCCAATTTGGACATTTTCACTTACTGTAGGGGTGTGCTCGCGTTTGTGGCCAGCGGTTTAGACATATTTTGAGGGGACAGCAAATGTACACTGTTATAAAAGCTTTACACTCTCTACTTTACATCGTAGCAAAGTGTCATTTCTTCAGTGTTGTCACATGAAAATATATAATAAAACATTTACAAAAATGTGAGTGGTGTACAAACTTCTGTGAGATACTGTAGATTCTGTGAGATACTGTAAGTAATGCAAAAGTTACTTAAGCGTCTTTTCTTTTTTTTTTAAAGATGTATCTTAACAACATATTACAAATATTACAAATTTAATTTCAGTTTTTTTTGTGGCAGGAGATTCTTAAAATGTGCCTTATATTCAGGTTTTTAGTGGAATATTGGAACAACATGAGAGAACTCCTCTACAGTTTTCACAAAATGGTGCAAAAAAAAGAAAAGGTGACCTCATCACGTCATGAGAACGCTTCACGCTGCCACTGAGGTTATCATATCTCAAAGAACCACTATTTCCAACCGTGGTGAGCAGAAAAGCATCTCAAACTGCACAATACATTAAAGCATGAGACGGACGAGCTGCAGCAGCTCAACACATCGCATTCCACCTGCTCCTGCTGAGGTCATTAAGTGTACAGTGTTTCTTTTCCTGAAGTTGCACTATCACTAGCAGTACAGTAACTGCTCTGCTCTGGGTAGCGGTGAGAGGAGCTGATCCCGAGTCGTCCTGTCACAGGCTGTTTCACTCGATAATTAAGCTGCACAGCAGCAAGGAGTCGCAGTCCTGCTCCGGTGCCAGACAATTACTGCACGAAACCCCCCACTGAGCATCGCCTGCTGCACTGCGACTCATCAAGAGCTGCCAGGACTCATTCTGCTCCAGGCTCAACACTTTCATTTGGCTCCGGCTCACTCCTACACATTCCTTCACTCCTGCTGCCACTGTTTAGATTTCTAACCCTTTATTTAATTCGAACTCGGTGAGTTTTTTAAGACTCCAGATCACCCTTTAACCCTCAGTTTATTTGTCTTCCAAAAGGGAGATTTGGGAATTTAAGGCACTTTATTTGCTGACTGACTTCACTGCAAAGTACTTAATGTACTTTCACATTTCAGAGCAGGCAAAAGCTGAAAAGAAATTATGTGTAGTCCCACAGAGATGGAAGGAGGGTCGAGATTTACGCACACTCAGGTTTATACCCTAGAAATGTTATTTGTCTAACCATAATGCAAATGTACAATCATGTTATCACACTAAACTCTGAATACTCATGCTGTGTAATAGGAACACTCCCAAGTACTGTGTGGTTAGCATGTACACACACACACACTCACTCACTCACTCACTCACTCACACACTCACTCACACACTCACTCACACACTCACTCACACACTCACTCACACACTCACTCTCACTCACTCACTCTCACTCACTCACTCTCACTCACTCTCACTCACTCTCACTCACTCTCACTCACTCTCACTCACTCTCACTCACTCTCACACACTCTCACACACACACTCTCTCTCTCTCACACTCTCTCTCACACTCTCTCTCACACTCTCTCTCACACTCTCTCTCACACTCTCTCTCTCACACACACACACACACACACACAAAATCCTAATTTGCTTGACTAATAACTGTATACATGATGTCCAGTCTGAAAGACTTCTAAGAGCATTGGCTGTATCCCCACTTCATCAACGAGCCACAAATCAATTCAAGAGGGCTCTAATTACTTTACCCCACACGTTAATTGCTGACACCGGAGCCTAACGGATAGACTTTATTGACTGGCTGAGAATGCATGACTGCTGCATCAGTACAAGCACAACCTACATGTACAGAAGGGACAATTACATTGATGTCAGACTGAAATTGAGTCATAATCTCTTTTGGTCCCTTAAGATTCGTTGATTCATGTCTCACCTGTCCTCGACAGCTGTTGCTCCCAAAAGGATGAAATCCCTCTCGATCAGGTCATACGTCTCAGCCAGCTTCCTGTCTCGCTCCTGCAGAGCTAGCTTAGCGCTGTTGATGAGATGACACACTTCCTCATAATCCTCCTGAGAAAGCTTCTTGTACGCTACGCAAAGTGTCCGTAAACCCTCCTACAATGTGGGAGCAAGTAGATCAAACACACAAAAAAACAAATATTTAAACAATTAGTTAAAAAAGACAAGATAGGAAAAGTTGCTAAAGAAGAAGGGGGAATACAGTGCATTAATAAATAAATATTTAAAATACAGTAATACCTCAAGATACGAGTTTAATTCGTTCCGTGACCTTGCTCGTATCTCAAAGCAATTTTCCCCATTTAAATGAATTGAAATCCCATTAATCCGTTCCAGCTCGCAAAAGTCCACTCCAGTTGTTTTGTTTATGTGTTTTGAATATGAAAAATGTACAGTACCTGTATATATAAATGACAAATATTGTATAAAAACATACAGTAATAAAAGAGAATGTTAAAAAAATAAACTGGTTTTACTTTACGGAAGATGTGCACAGAGGTTGAGGGAGGAGTAAACAGGCGGAGGAGTAAACAGGCGGAGGAGTTAGGAGGAATTACACTTTCGTTCACTTACTCGCTACTGTACACTCTTAATGGAACTTAACTAAAATTAACAAACTTAACTGAAATTCTCTTAACTGAACTTAATTGCTACAATTTCTGTTTTCTTTACATAAATTTTGCTTAATTTTCTTCATCGCGTTTCTCTTCACTTGTTTTTGCCTTTGTTGTCACTCTTTCCTCACTTACATCTGCCGGTCGTTTTAATAAAAACCTGTCCGGTCGGCATATCAGATGCGGTGTAGTCGCACAAGTTCAAATTTTTTAACGGATCCAACGCTCAAAACGGATCTGAAAATTACGGATCCACAGATGGTCGGCACCTCACGCAGCGCCTTTGCGACTCTCCATAGGAAATGAATGACTTCCTGTTTATCGGCCGTCGTTTGACGTGTGCAGTGGAAAGGCGGCTTTAACCAAGTGAGACGCGGGAAGCTGAGGCGGGGAAACAGAGCACATGTGGTTGTTGGGGATCTTTGTTTCGGCGGCGGCGGCTCGGATGCTTGTATCTCAAAAATTTGCTCGTATCTTAAGCCAAAAATATGGTCGAATCACAGCTCGTATCTCAAAAAATTAGTATATCAAAGCACTCGTATCTTGAGATATCTCTGTATTACGATAAAATGATGATATTTTATATAAATGCTGGAAACCATAGAGATAACACAAACACAAACAGTTTCATAGTGTACCTTCTGTATAACGTACCAAAAAGGGCAAAGTTTACATTTCCTGTGATATTTTAAAAGAGAAAATATACTCTATGTATATCTGTATAAATCATCTTAACTTACTTAAACGTGAATTAAAAAAGAAAATCTGCTAGCAAATTGTCCTCCAAAGTAACTGCTGAAGTTTGAGAGTACATTTTTTTATATCTCACGTGATGCTGGTGTTATTTCAACCCTACTGGCTCTAGCGAGTGCCTCTGCCTCACTATAGTAACGACATCCAAATTTGCATCATCTCTAGTCAACAAGCCTCGATGAATCTGTCGACAGTGGGGTTTAGTGAGAGAGAGTCAGTTTCCCACTGCAGCTCAGTCTGAGTCTGAAAATACTTTACAAATTGAACCTGACCTCGGATCAGATTTCACCCAAAACCCAAAATAGAGATCAACAACAATGCTTTACAGCTTACAGACTTTAAATATAGAGGATGACTGGAAGAATGTTCTACTTGCTCTTTCTGGCATTCGTGATTTGAATCTTTTTTCCCTTTTTGTTTTTGCATATTCGAATTTTATAAAATGTGACTGACTTTGTACCGTTCTGTACAGGGACTACGAATAAACAGCCTTTGGCTAGCTCTGGTCTATTTCCAGTAATGTTTTATTCGATTTCTAATGATAACTCCTAAACCCTGAAGTTCACTAGGACATTAAGCTTAAAAAAATATATTTCTTAAAATTTATTTCGGATATCACCACATGATAGCGGTGAAATTATAAACAGTGAAAATTGATGACATTTCCATGGAAATAAATTAGTATTTAAAAGGTGAAATTAAGGTGTGTTCATTCCTCCTCTTGTCTACTAGGTGAGACATGGCTGGGTCGGGTGATCCCTGACACTTACTCAGATTAAGTTTGGGCTGATAAATTGATTAGGATTGGTCGAATATGGACCAATCGGTGAAATTATGAAAATGTACAATACAGAACATCAATAAGCAGCTGGTTCTGCTCTGATCTCCCATCATCAAGCTGTTTCCACCTGCTACTCACTTGGTTTTTACTGGTTGTTGTTTTATTCTGTATAAGTTGGAGAGACTGTTGTGAAAATCCCAAGAGATCAGCAGTTTCTGAAATCCTCTAACCAACCCAACATCCATGCCACGGTTCACAAAGACACCGAGTTCCCACTTCTACAGCATTATTATTCTTGAGTGGCTGATTATACATGATTGGCTGATTAGATAACTTAATGAAAGAGCAGGTGTACAGGTGCTCCATAATAAATGGAATGTTAAGTATATAATCGAATACATTAATAACCCTGTGATTAGTCTTTTTTCTGTTTATTTTAAAATCTTAAACGATTTAAGGACCGATTTTACACAGAAATTGAAAACCAAAAGGGAGTTTCACAACAAGGGCTTTATTTTCATACATTTCTGATGCTAAGGTGCTGAAAAAACTCCTAACCCAGCAAAAACTATCCAAGAAACACAAGAGTCTTAAGGAACTGACATTATTCAGTGTGTTAGCTATAAATAACTTCAGGTGAAATGATAAATGAGGCACTTTTTTGCTCACCACAGCGTTACGCTCTACCCGAGCTCGGACCTCGTCTACTTTCCCTGAGATGACTCGGGGAAAAATGGACGAGTCGGCACCTTTGCAAAACAGGTAGTAGTCCCCTGAGAGGAAGGAAGAAAACATACAAACGAGAAACAATTAAATCAAAAAACAAACAAATGATAAAAAGCAAATCAGGGCTGAAGTGAGTACAATTGATTTACATCAGCTTGTACAGCAGGATGTATGCTTGTAGCATGTTTAGCACACGCTGTCCCAGTTTCTCATGCACCGCACACACCACACACACCTCACACGCTCACACACCACGCTCATATGCATTAAGGGTATGTGGTAGAATAGTGGTTAAGGTGTTGGACTACTGATCTACTGAGGGTGTGAGTTCAAATCCCAGGGCCACTCATCTGCCACTGAAGGGCCCTTAACCCTCAATTGCTCAGCTGTATAAATGAGATAAATTTAAGTCGCTCTGGATAAGGTCATCTGTCAAATGCCATGAATGTACAGTAAATACACACACACACACAGCTCAGCAGGAATGCTTAATCCTGGCAGACGGACATCTACATGTTGGTTGGTTTTAACAATGTCCTACATTCTCCACACTACTTTTTAATTACACACCTCTGTGGATATTACCTATTCAACACCGTAGTAACTGTGCTAACAGGACCATCGCTTCTGTGAGCTTGAAAGATGCTTAATTTATAGTCAGTCTTTGGCAAAAATTTGGCAAATGTGACTACTAAGCAGATGGCAACACTGAATATAAGAAAATCTAATTATAGGAACAAAATATTTTTTGGCCTAGCCCTGATTTTATCACCACAATTATAAATCTAATTATTAATGTCACTGCTCATGATACATATTTACTTTTACTGACTCGAACCCTCTTCAGGTGATGTTTTGTGTGGTAAACTCCTAAAGTAATATAGTGCTTTTTAATGTTTAGTGCTCTTACCTGAGCTGGATCTGACAATAACACTCATCCTCCGTCTCACAGAATCGAAGTTTAACACCTCCATCAATTCAAACCTGGAAACACAAACACATACACACACTAATATGAGTAGTGTTTTCTTTTTATTAAGAAGATGGGCACTACAGCTGAACAGTGTCAATGTGATTATACATCCCTGAGCCAAAGGAAGTGAGTAATCCTCTAAGTGACTCACACAGTAGGCACAGGCGCATACACACACACAGAACAATAGGTGGTGTGCACTTGGCCCTCAGAGATATTTATGAGTTATGATACAATAGTGTGTGTGTGTGTGTGTGTGTGTGTCCTTGTGCACTCCTCTGTAAGGCATCATGTTGCGGAGCTAATTACAGCCGTTTCAGACATG
This sequence comes from Tachysurus vachellii, assembly GCF_030014155.1. Classification (NCBI taxonomy): domain Eukaryota; kingdom Metazoa; phylum Chordata; class Actinopteri; order Siluriformes; family Bagridae; genus Tachysurus; species Tachysurus vachellii. The sequence goes on along the minus strand of NC_083483.1, from coordinate 9,969,469 downwards.
CACTTTGTCCTCTAGGACAGGAGTGAAGGTCACACACATTATGTCTGCATGACTTACACACAACATGAACACACACCTGTTCCTACACACCTCCTAATTAACCTCAGAGTGCAGCTGGGTGTCTAGACTACTTCATGGCTAACTTGTGCAGCCAGTCATAACACAGATATAATGTTATTATGCAAACACCTGTGAACATTACTAAAGCCAGTGTATCTGTAAGCTGTATGGGTCTCCTCGCTATCAGATTCAAATATTAGTTTAGCGTGTTATTCTAGCGCTGTAGACTTGCCTCTCAATCTCTTCCTCCCTGTTGAGGATCTCCATGTGGTTGTCCTTCAGTCGCAGGTAGGTGAAGCCCAGCCTAATAACAGAGAGACATAGGGTTCTGATGAGTGACCACTGATCAGCTGATCCAGGATCAGTGTAGCAGTGTGTGAGGCGAAACTTATCATCTGGTTTTCTGCAGTGTTGTGGATTTTAAGGGCTCATTACATATAACTGTAGTCTCCCAAATAAATTCAGAGCTTTAGAGTATAATTTGCTCATACTCATCATCATGTTACACTGCTTTAAATGTCATCAAATATTGTAATACAACGAAGAAAAATATCAACTACAGGCATGAGATGAAGAACTGTATTTATAGTAATACATCTGATAATATCACTACTTCAATAATAACTACTACTTCCATAATTATTAATAATAATAATAATAATAATAATAATAATAATAATAATAAAAGAGACACTAAGGCTAAAAATATAAAAACAAATGTATTGTCCTAACAGTAGAACATTAATTTTGTCACGATGAAGATGACAAGATGCCACTACTACTACATATACTAACAAAGCTATTAATATAAATAATTATTATACTTATAATACTACTAACATTACTACTAAATGCTAACACTAATAATGTAAATACACTTACCAAAAGTACTAATACAGCTAATACTACTACAGCTAGCAGTACCAATAATAATAATAAGAATAAGAAAAATACTATTATTATTATTATTATTATTATTATTATTATTATTATTATTATTATTAAGAAGAAGAAAAATTAGATTATTATAAGAATTAACTCCCTGGTTATTGAGAATCCCTGGTGGTGAGAATTAACTCCCTGGTTATTATTATATTATTATAATTCATTGGTATTAGTATTAGTTGTAGTATTACTACTTACATTATTAGCATTGTTTTTATTTTTATTAGTAGTAGTAGTAGTATTTGAATTATTAGTGTTCGTAGCAGCAGTGGCATCTTGCTCATCATGTACAAGCGAATAATAATAATAATAAAATAATAAATTTAATAATAAAAGAAATAATCCATTGTCAGGTCAGTGAAGGAGTTTGAACTAAATGAAACTGAATTGAACTGAACTGGGTGTTGCCTGTTTGGTGCATGACATTTACTGGAGCCAATCATTTGTCACTTTATTTCATGACTAATTTGCATAAAATAGAAAACCTCTATTTGAACACTGACACTGGAATCACGGAATTGTGTTACAAACTTAAACAGGAAGTGAACAGCTGTCTCAGAACGTGTGAACGTGTGTCTGCCTGCTTGTATGAGCACCAGGTGAGAATGAAGAATATAGATTGTTAATCTCAAGGCCTCAAGAGGATCGGAGTATTCTGAAAGGGTGAATGCTGTAACATTGTTATTTTTACGCAATGGCAATAACAGTGAGGCAGGTGTTAATTCCTGAATGATAACACCTGTGTGTGTGTGTGTGTGTGTTAGTTTTCCATCATGGTGTGTTCTTTATTTATGCTTGACTGTGTGCGTCTCACCTCTTCATGCCCTCCACCAGCGCCACCTCATCAGGAGAGGAGGATATGTAGAAGGACGAGGATTTTCCCTGGTGGATTCCCCGCTTAATGCCGTCCACTGTCTCCTCCTCCTTCACTTGCACTGTGTGACACAAGCATAGAGCCCGGAAAAACAGCTCCTCATGCTCCTGAAACCAGAACAAACATACTCACGAGGGGGCTGTTGCTGGTCATCTACAACATGTAAAGTGGGCAGGGGGTAATCTGTAGTGATGCGTGTACAGGTTTTATTCTCACTAATCACAAGCTTGATGTCACACCAACATATCTCGTTCATCAAGACTACATGTTCTTCAGCGAACTCTTTAGGTTGCAAAGAAGCCATGTGACTGATTGGTTAATTGTACAGGCATTAATCCTATTAGAATGGGTTTATGTGTCCATTATACAGCCTAACTACAGGTGTAACTGTTGCAGGTTTTATTCACTGATTATAAACAGCATTACCCTACTGTTCCTTCCTAATGTCATCCTTTTCTCCACCTCCTTTACCTGCACTCTGTGCCAACAGTTTTATTCAAAGTAGATTAACATCTCAACGTAAGGTCTAATTACAAAGAGTGTGTAGGACACCACGGCCCCGCCTCACTTGTCTGAAGCCTGAGCTCTTCTCTGGTAAACAATACTTTTCCCTAATGATGCATGATTGCTGGGACAGAGGCTGTCAGTGGCAAAATAAATTAAAGTGCTTAAGCAAGATGATGTGCCCGGAAAATAAAATACGTCGTTCAGAACCTAATCGTGGTATTAAACCCGACTCCCATACAGTCAAACCACTTTTAAACCTGAGCAGGACGTAACAGACGAATCTGTCAGGCTAAAAATCTTTCCGCCAAAAAACTTGACTGACTTAACGTTGATGTGCGAGATTACATTTAAAAGTATAATCGCACAGGAAAGGATGAGATGTAATTAATGAGTTCTTCAATAAGCCATTTTCTTAATCAGACACATTCATTTGTCTTATGTCACTTGAGGTGATTTATCATACTCGAGAATGAGAGAGGGGAAGAAAGCGAGACTTCATTTCGATTCCTCTGAGTGAGCGAATGGACTTTAAATTATTCTGGCCATCCAACCATAACTTCACACATCCACTCACTAAGAACTGCTTTTTTTTTTTTTTTTTTTTTTAAACAGACTGCAGAAACTTAGAGGATTCAACATATCACAGATTATTTCTTAACATGACTAAAATAGATGTGTAGTCAGTATAGTGTAGAAATGAAAGCTGTAAGCAGAGGAAAGACAGATTATTATTCCGTGTAGGATGTGATGTGAAAGACAATTCATTAGAAAAATTTGTTTTTATCAATGCATAGACTGAATACTATAAATTTTCCAATTGCTATTTTTCTCATTTAAAGGTCAATATACCGTAAATGTAATATTACAACAACAACAACAAAAATTCCATATAAATTAGGTGTAACATACTAATACGACATGAACTAAACAAAGAAAAAGATATTTTTTATATTTTTAGCAGGATTAGGGCTCACCTTTCTCTCGCTGCAGGGTGACGAGTCGATCATGTCGATGCTGCTGGCTCCAGATATGATCTGGCCATTACAGATGACGTGCGGTACATACACATGGCCATCCACACAGCACTCGATAAACTCCATGTTGTTTTCCGTTAGAGTTCCTGTCTTATCAGTGAAGACATACTCCACCTGAGAAAAACAGACACAAAAGATGGTTAACAGAGGTGTTGCAGTATGCAAAAAATAAATAAACTAAAAAATTGAGTGCAATTACACTGTATAAATTGAATCAATAAAATATATAAGATATAATTTATATCATTTAAAAAAATGTAAAAAAAAATTAAATAAAAGTTGAAATACTCATCCAAACAGTACTGTCTGGTTGGCTCTCACCTGCCCGAGTTCTTCGTTAAGATCCGAGGTGTTAACAAGTGCTCCCTCTCCCAGCTCTTCGTCGAACATCTCGTCGTCCCAAGTAATAAAATAAGAGCCCAGAAACTTCTGCATTTCCACAGTCACGTACATGGACACAGGAATGATGTAGTTGAAGAGGACCATAAAAGCCAGGAAGTCCGTGAAGGCCCGTATTAACTTAGGGTTAGAAGATAAAAGAAATGTAGCGTGTTCAATCAGATATTTGTGTTTTTGTTTTTTTTTTACAATCTAAATACACAAATCTAGCAATATAGCTGACTAGCAATTGAAGTATTTCAAACAGACAATTATTTCCATCATTATCTCTTGACAAAGTAATCAGAAATTTTAACATTTTCCTCAGATTTGATAGCTAATTCCTAAGAAATACATTTCTGAGGTAATCTGCACTGTAACCAAACATTCCTCACAGTGTGCTAATTGCCCTCATGTGAACATTACAAGAAATTTGTAAGCACCTTGAACACATTTGAACATGTTATAAGTTAAAGACAAACACACAAGGTGCATTCAACAACGTGCATTCAAAGCAGAAAGAAAACACAATCTGCTAAGAAACAGAGCTCACAGTGCTAGCATATTTAGCTTGTTGTTTTGTCCAAACAACATTGTAGAGACATAGCAATGATGAAAAGTAAACAAAATCATCTAGGGGTATAAACATTCTCCTCAGATGTGTTAGTAAATTACTTAATTTGTTATGACTAAAACTGCACTGCAGTTACACATAGCATTACATGCTAACTAAACTTCAGTGTCTTCTGCCAAACTGGGAAACAACACTGATGTACAATTTAATGACAATACAATGTCACAATAGTCTAATAGTGTTTTTTAATTATGTGTTAGTAAACAAAAGGGAAGCTTACCAGTAAGCCATACTAAAACAGGTATTAATTAAAAGCTTCACAAGAATCTACAAAACACAGTCTGAAACAGGAAAAGTCCTTTAGTGCACTGGACGTACTATGTGACGTTGGCGCTCGGTCTCTGTTTTTTGGTTGTACCAGGGTTCATCACGGTTGGGGTCGGCCTGCCACATGTACTTGAGAATAGTGTTGATTAGAGCTTTACTGATCAAGATGCAGAGATAAACCACCAGGTACGCATTCATAGACCTGCAAGAGCAGAAGAAAAAAAAGTTCCTCTGATTTAATGTCAAAGACAAGATTATAGAAAAAGAAATGTAAAAAAAATATCAATGAGCTTGTACAGAGATTTGGAGAAGGGTCAGCGAGTTTGTTATAGCTCAAACTAAGTTTCAATAGATCCTCTGCTGTATAACCTGAAGATCGTCACTTCTATTAGATCACAGCAGCTATCAGTAGAGTTATTAAGGAAATAAGGGCCGGAAATTACGTTCTAAAAAGATCACAGTGACACAGAATTATGTCCCATCCACCGACCTTTAACTGCCTTCTATAAACTTCTGAGTGAAACTGGATATTGCACATCTAGCACAAGTAATTACAAATTATTGAGTAGGCAATCTGCGGTGCTTACCTAACAAGGTAAAAAACATTACATTACAAACCGCAGTCTAGTGTTATTTACTCAGAAAACTGTAATAGGAACTAGAATGCATTAAGTAAAGTACATGAAATGAATAATAAATCTTACTTTTCTACAGCAGAGCGTTTCTGGGATTTGGACTGGTAGTTCAGGGCCATTTTGGTCTCCATGCCAGTGTAGATAGCCACAGCTGCATGAAAACAATCACAAAATGATAAATACAGTAAATGGTATTTGTTAAATTTTTTAATGAGCTAGGCATACATATTTATACAATAAAAAATATTTACATTTACATTTCTGGCATTTAGCAGACATCCTTATCCAGAGTGACTTACATTTTATTTCAATTTATACAAGTGAGCAATTGAGGGTTAAGGGCCTTGCTTAGGGGCCCAGCAGTGGCAGCTTGGAGGACCTGGGAGTCAAACTCATGAACTTCCAATCAGTAGTCCAAGGCCTTAACCACTATTCTACCACAGATCCTAGCCATCTTTCCATCTCTCTATCCGCTACTAAAGATGTTTAAAGACCGGTATGAACATGATTTTATGCATCATGCTGCAGATACATGATTGGTTATTAGGTTAACTACTGTACAAGAACGTGCAGAAGTACAGATGTTTGTAATAAAGTGACTATCTGATGCATCTTTAAGCAAACTAAAAGTGACTGGTACAAATTCTTACATAAAAAATACACACTGTGTATTCCTTGTGTGCTTTAAGTAATTCAGGGTTACATAAGCTAAACTGTGAAAGATCAGATTTGTGTGAATATAGTGTATATCAAATGTACTGGATGTTTTTAAGCTTCACGTCGTTTTCCTGACTGCAGGGAACTGCTCGATTTAATGACCCCTTCTTTCATAAAAAAAATTAAGGACTCAGCCCTAATATAAGCCTAGCGAGAATTCTGATGTAGACAATGGTCTCTCTTTCTTGCTCTTGGTACAATTAAGGACTTCATTCTGATCCTTCAGTCCCATCAACAACTCATTTAATTACAGTGGGAATGGAGCGAGAGAACGGCTTAACGAGCCAAATCACAGCTTTCCCACTCCCTTGCTTTATCTCTCTCATTCTTGCTCTCCTGCGCTTATTCTTTCTTTTACAATTTGCCCTCTTATACCAGTTCTCACCCTCTCAACCATCGTCTTTATCCGACTGGGATTTCAGCTGTGGCTAAGCTATTTCAGTATAATAACACAGCCCCAGCAAATAAATAAATAAAATAAAAAATAATCAAGTAATAAAAAAATACAAGAAAATTCAAGTGTACTTAAATTAAGTGTACATAAACCCTTATTGATTCATTAATATTAATTATGAAACCACAGCACTGTAAAATTGTGTAATCGGCTCAGAGGTTATAGTAACAACAATATAATCTAAGGCTAATAATAATCCTAAAAAAACGGTTGTTTTAAAACAATCATTAAGCTAAGTTTGCTGTAAGGAGATGTTTAATTAAAATGCATAGATGTTCAATTTTCCACCACAGGAAAGTCTTCAGAACAGAGGAATTTAGATGCTTCACAGTAAGTTATAGTTCCAGGTTCACAGTAACACACTGATGCTTTAATCTAGACTCCACAATTTTGCATGAACTGTTGGCAAGCTTCTGAGATAAAAGAGTAACAAAACACTTGAGAGGTGCTGTTATAGGGAAATATTCCTAGTAGCTTTTTGTCCTGAGAGATTGCTAAGATTGCAGGAAACACATTTTTATTACCATATATGAACTCGGTGTTTTTCAGCGTAGCCCCTCGCAGCAGCAAGTTTTCAGAGCCTAGAGGTCTAAAAACAGAGATTAAATTCAGTACAGTATACGCACAACATCGGATAGGCACATTCCCAGAATTTTAAAAAGGTGAAAGAATACGGTGTAATGGATTACATCTCACAAAGCAGATGGCAAACTGCTGCCTCAGATATGTTAACTTTAGGCTTTACTCCAATAGAGATGTGCTCTTTGAAAGCTATAAAAGACTAAAGAATTCAATATTGCACATTCCATCTTTCTTGTACACACAAACTCCTTTAATTAGGGGTCAGCAGCAGCCTGTGTATGGATTTACCTCGCAATGGGCTCATTTCGGTCCAAATAAATATTGATGCGTCCCACAAATCTAGACAGAGACAGAGAGAAGCACAAAATAAGAAGTCGATACAGATACAGGTATCAGGTATCGGTTTGAAAACATGCTCATATACTCGTTAAAAAAAAGTCTCAGATACTGATATGATGCATCATACAGTTATTGCACATTGTCAGGATTAGATGTGACGTATTTTCCATATATGATGTATTAAAGTATATTAAAACCATGTGACGTACAATTAGTATATGATGTCAGGATTATCAAGCTTATGTATTTTATATATATAACCGACATCATGCATTAGGTACATTACTGCTGTTACCATTACTACTATTATGCATCTTATGTATCATCTTTGCTTTATAAAAATGTCAAAACTACAGCAGCTTCTGACAAAGTAACCGAACAAAAAATAATAAAAATTGCAGCCCTAAAACTCAACATGGCGATTACATTACTAGTAGCAAACAGTGGCTATGTGAGAAAAATTGCTGGATGGTAGCTGAGTGAAAATAACAGCTCTAGACTAGTATATTGTTATTGATGCTCAGCCACTATACCGTAAGCCAAAAACAATCATGAAAAAAGTACTTTATTTATAATATCAGCTGCTGCTGTACGTTCTTCATTGTGCCCAAATCTCAGGTAATTCATCTAGCTGGCTAATGCAATTCATCTGAACTCAACTAGAATATAGTGTAAAAAAGAATTTATAAAAAACAGAAAAATCTTCACCAAAGTCACTAATTCTCCTATTGATACAACACTCGTGTGCCCGGGAGCTAAAGGAGCCTCTGTAACCTCATGGATGAGAAAAAAAATGCACTTTTCATGGTCACCATTTAAAGCAACCATAAACAGAGCTGAATATAATGTTCCTTAATTGACATCCCTGATTCACTAATAGCACATCGGTTACTAGTAGGAACCATTAAAAAACGTGTTTGAAGCCGTGCTCGAGCACATGAGTATATTGCGTTTGTATTTATTGCTCAGCTGCTCTTGGATGAATGTTCGTTCACGCCTTTTAGTGTTAAATCTAATGTGTGATGTGACACAAGAGGGAGTCTCTGATACTGTATATTGTGTGTGTTTCAGCCACACACGTATGTGACCTTTGAGTTGCTGAGGTTGAGCTGTTTATATGACAAGGGTAAGGACTCACTTGTAGAGGTCTGGTTGGGGTTGTTCACATTCTATCGTGGCCTGCAGTTGGTCCACCTCCTTCTCTGTATTAAAGGCCTTGGTGTCCTGAACGGCATAATAGGTCTTTGTGTGGAGAGAAGAGAATAACAGTGAGCGGTCAGAATGCCAAGGACACACACACAGACACACACACACACACACACACACTCAGACACACACACAGTCTAAAGAATTCAATTTCAGTTGCACCAGCTCAGATTACAACTCAATTCAACTACAACTACAACTACAATAAAAAAAAGAAACCAATCAACATAAAGTATTATTTTCCTGCAAACTCTTCAGCGATCCACTTTTCACTCCTGCTCCTAGAGACGTGTGAGTGTTGTAACACACACCGCTTTGTGCCTTAATCACCTTGTGACTGGACTCGCCATCCAAGCTGGCAGTGGTGACGAAACATGTGCCATCGTCTCTGCTGGTGGAAAGCAGTATCAGGTCACAAGGGAACGTCTCATCCTCCTTCACCAGCACCACGTCACCCACCTGCCACGCACAAACATACACGATCGGCCATAGCAAGGCTGTTAAGATCAATTACACTACAAACGTGAGAGTCATTAAGATTCATAAATTTCGATCGAGACAAAAATAATTGATTGATGGTTACTTATGCTCCTTAACCCTATTCTACTGTAAGCGTTACACACTAAAGAAAACCGTGCTGAGAGAAAAATAAATCATCGTTCTGCAAAAGACTATGATGTCATTAGTACGCTCTTATCAAAGCTGGGCTGCCCAACACACACCCTATTCACACTCTGGACAGCAGCCAATGCCGGCTGTAGCGAAAATGACATGAACAATTGATGTTTAAACACTATGATTTAACATCCTAAACGGCTCATTTCAAGCACACAGATACACACGGCAACATAAATCTATCACGATGATGGGCAGATCTGGGGCGCTGTTGCCATCGGCTGAGATTGAATGTTGCATAACAGATTATAGGTGCTGACTGGATTATGCTTTTAAATGAGTTCAGTCCATCATGTTGTTTCATTGTTAAATAACATATAATGTCAGAATAGAAATGTGCATCAGGATTGGGGTTCGAGCCACCGTTCAGTGTGACATATTTAACATATTCATTCATGTGGGATTCTATGAAAATCCAAAAAAATCCACATATCGGTCAAACACTCAAGCATTTTTCTCTGTAGAGAAATAGAACAGATTATTTATTGCTCTTATAACACAATGCCGGCATCAATTTTCAAGGGAAATAAATGCAACAGAATTTCAAAAGGTAGATAAAGAGAGATTTTTTTTACTATAAAACAACAGCAGCGAGATAAAGTACTTCACTTTAATACTAATAAGAACTCCAGGATTTGTCTTGGTTTCCTTTCCTTTGTAAGCCTTCTAAACACACAGGTTTCTCAATAAAAGCATTGTCTAATGTGAAGCACAATCAGTGTGTTAATGTGTGGTTCTTATTTTACAGAGATCAAATGTTGGGGATTGTTCACTGTGTAGCAGAAAAGCTTGTGTAAGTCCTAAGTGCAGAGGAAGAACAGAGAAGCTGTTTAATTAAAACGTAGGAGTTGGAGCAGTCGTGGAATTCAGTCAGTAAATGTTTCCGAGCAATATTTTTCTACAATGGAATAATGAATGATTTGAAATAAATTAAAAAAAAAAACAATTCAAGAACGTTCGAAACGATTCAAGATTTTTTACTTAGTGAATACACAGTGAAATGAAATCTCAGCTTCTTCCTCCTAGACTTCTATAAATAAACTTCATTTAAGAACTAGGTTAAAAATAATAATGAATAGAAATAATAAGAATGAAACGGAGATAATAGAATGCGATGTGCAAAACGTTTACACGTTACATGTAGTAATATGTAAAGACATGTCTGTGTTAAGGAGCCTGATGGCCTGAGGGAAGAAGCTCTTCTTGATTTGTAGACATCAGACTGAGAAGCGTTTACACTTTAATCTAGATAAAACTGAATACAATTTTTATATCGATTCAGACCAGCTACACTTTTCAGTTTATGTTTAGCCGCCCTTAGCCTTCAAGTTATGCATGACAAGTTGGGGGTTTTTTTCCCTGCACAAAAATCTCCTTGTTTGTAGAAATCTCACATGTTGATGCACTGGATAAAAACCAGACTAAAAAAAACACAAGAGTATTTCTTTTATTCTGTAAAGCAATTGTTGAGAATTGTCCTGAAGAAATGTTCTAACTGGGGAAAAAAAGCAATACTGAATGATTTAAAGTACAAATACTGTCTTTGATATTTCCAAGTCATATCACAGGTTTTCTAGGGTTTCTGATGGAGAGCCTCTGATGTCTCTGCAGTAAAAAATAACTTCACTGTGAACTTGTGTACACAAAGCTGCACTTTCTGTCTGTCATCTTAGCAAACCTCAGCTGACAAACTCTAACTGGGACGATGCTGTCAGCTGAATTGAATTAAAAGTGGCTAGTTTTCTCCAATGAGCTCACACAAAGCATCAGTTCCTGAATATAACGAATCCCTTATAAATGGGAATACAGAGCCATTGTCAGTGCTAAAGGTCAATGTCGTTCATAAAGCATTTCAAATGACACTTTGACGTGTCACCATAATGTTAAGTCAACGGCGACCCTGCGGTCAATAAAAGACTGACGTAACATATAATCTGTATCATGTTTCCTGTTAAGATTCATACCTGCAGATTGCGACTCTGCTTGCGAACCACTTTGCCTTTTTGGACGACTTGGACAGGACACCGGTTGATGGCTTTGTCTGCCTTGTGCCTGAGCCAGTCCTCATAGCCCTGAGAGAGAGAGACAGAGAGAGAGAGAGTGTGAGTGAGTGAGAGAGAGAGAGTGAGTGAGAGAATGAGAGAGAGAGTGAGAGATGTCATAATTGTGGAAAATTCATTAACAAATTAAATTGACTGATTTTTCAAAATTACTCAGAATTAATAAATAAATACCATTTTAAAAATCAGAAACCCAAACAAAATAGAAAACCCAAAAATTCACTTGCTTACCTGTTTAATAGCGGTTACAGTGATGACAAAGAAAAGTGGTAATCCACTGGTGATGGGACTTGTGGGAGTGTCGATAATTAACTGCAGAGAAAGATACAAGTAAGAGTTTTTCAGTCTGTCTGTCCCGAGCTGGACACTTCTACCAAAAACACTTTGTTTCACTGAGGCTCACCTGTACAAGAAAGATGATGAGAAAGTAGAAATTTGCGATTCTTCTAAACTGTTCAAACAAATTCTTCGGAATGAAGTTCCAAAAAGTGTACTGTAGGAAGACGGGGTTAGAAAAAAGGATTTAATTCAACATGAACGCTGTCACCTGCCACTATTTTACCCCACTGCATACACTCGATACCACTTTCCATTACTCGCATCCCTTTTACTTTCATTTCACACTTTTCTACCAATTTTACACATCTACTTTTTAAAGCCATTTACACGACCCTTTCTATTTATGATTATTTATGACACTTTTCTACACAATTACACCTGGTTCACATTTTAAACTCCGCCCTATTTTATACTACACTACCCACTTCTCACTTTTGCTTCTTTTGGTGCTTGTCCATCTTTTTACAAAAATAAAAAAAAAATAAGAATTAGAATGGAGTTCATTTTCAACAAGTAAAATCTTAATGAAAATGCCTGCAAAGGATCGACTTCCAGATCATTAAACGAAGTGCTGTTCTGAGGTACAGTGTTCAATATAGTGTGCTTTAATTTAATCTGTGCATGGACGAGACTCTTCTTGTGGCAATCATGTTGAAGGAGTTTCAGAATCATGTCAAACCTTGGAGGAGACTATTCTGTTGTCAGGGAACCTCTGAGGGATGTAGGCCTCGGTGCCAGGTGGTGGCACTTTCTGTGCGATATACACTGTCCTGCTGTCCACCCAGTTCTCCTCCCCTGCACACTGTACGGACACACACAGTGAGAGAGAGAGAGAGAGAGAGAGAGAGAGAGACAGAGAGTGTTAGTCATTTACTTACTAGCTAATAGAATCTTTCTTCCATTCATCTTCTTCCCTTTTTCCAGTTTGAGAGTGACACTCTCAGCACTCTTATGGGTAATGAAAGCTATGACCTACAGTACACAGCTGCACTTCTACAGAATATCATTCAGCCAATTAAAGACTGGATAACATTTCTCTCTGAATAGCCCATGATCATCAAATTACCCACAAAGAGCTTAATTATATCAGAAAGTTATATTTGATTCTGTCGCACTCGAAGTGCTCTTTTTGGTGCCACACTTGACGCCTCTCGGATATTCCCGAAGAAAGCCGTCCCTAAAGACTCTTACGGATACTCTACACTTACTTCAGGCTCTGAAAGCTTGACCAATTCAGTCATTGACAGCAGGCCAATTTTACACCGGTTGCACTCCAAATACACCATGACCCTCGTTATTAAACATAAAAGCTCACGCATAAATGCACCGGGTTATAAACAGGGTTTGCAAAAAATAGTTAGAAATAAACCGTAGTTGCCATGAGCATCAGATATCGCAGCCATCCTTGGCAGGGAGCTTAAGAGAGAAAAACTAGCCAATGATGTAGGATGTAGTTTGTTAGGTAAAGTATGTGGAAGAGGGTAGACAGCACTTTCCTCAGAGTTTGGAAGCCTGGTTAAGCTGTCCCAATGGGAAGGTTGGGAGTTTAAATCCCAGGTCCAGTAAGCTGCCACTGCTGGGCCCCCAATCAAGGCCCTTAAGCCTCAATTGCTCGGGTGTATAAAAAGTCTCTCTGGATAAAGGCGTCTTCCAAATGCCGTAAATGTAAATGTTCAGCTGCCTGGTGATGTTCCAAAAAATGTCAGGGCTAGCTTCATGTATCCACAAGGACGTATGTGCTAGCTTTCCACTCTCCCCTATTGAAAGCTGTAAAGTAATCAGAGAAAGGTACTTAGCAAAGGAATTAGGAAAGTGACCAGATTGTGAGAAATCCACAAGGAAAAAGAATGCGACAGCATAAGTATGATTTCAGTATGAATACACCTGATCCTGGAAGACCAGGGAGATATTTATAGAGCATATCCACACCAAAGTAATCTTGAACACGTAACAAAGTCTGTGAAACGTTTCATTATCCGAAACTCTATCTATTATTAAAACTGACTACAATATGGCACAACTACAACTCCTACTGGACATCAACCACCAGGTCAGTGACAGCATAAAGAAAGCATTAGAGTCAGAGTCAGAAACTCGATTCCTGCCTCAGCAGCATTTTCCCAGAGCCAGGACAGAAATGACTGGAATTGCTATTGGCTGGGAAAAGATCGAAGAATGGAGTCACTTCAGAAAATAAAACATCTCTAAGTGAAGAAATTAGTGAAGCAATAACTCAAGATGTCCTTGACTTGTTTCGGTCTTGTCTGTATGATGACCAGCTCTTCTGTATGAGCTATTTAAAAGAGTCAGTCCAATCATACTTGGCAGCTAACAACTTAGCACGGTAACTTTAGCGCAATAGCATCTTTTTTTATATCATTTATTTAGAATGTATCTGATCAGATGTAAGAGGTACGTATTTTTTCTGACTTTCTTATAACATGGAAAACAAGATAGCTACAACTGGGAATGGGTGAGCGTGATCGCTCATTGCCATGGCTTTAATTCACAGCAACATTAGCAAGCCACCCTTGCTTGGAAGATTTATGCAGCTCAGCATGAGAAAACAATTTCAACCCGTTAGCATTTCATACACTTCTCCTCACTAATCAAGCTCCATTCTGACTCATCGTTCGAGAGACCGGCTTCCATATGGCTCGTCATTTACTACTTCTCTATGTCAACTAGAGTTTACATCAGGATTTGCAAGTACTGCTGGGAAACAGGCTTAATTATCATGTGTGTATTTGTGTGTGTGTGTGTGTGTTTGTGTGTGTGCTGGGCAAATGCTGGGCAGTAAGGCTCTGTCAATATTTTTCTGGTCTAATCTAGCCTTCCCACACACACACAGACGCACAAACACACACACTTATTGTTTACACAGACAGCCTAATGCTGTTTTGTCTGAGTCGGACACTACGGGTGAGTGAAATGCTACAGCATAGCAGGAATGACTGGATTGGTTAAACACATCAGCCAATCAGAAAGGAATTAGTTGTTATGAGACGTTCAATGCAGTGAGGAATAAAACTCGACGTGTGCTGTCAACAGTATGGTGTGATCAGGTTCAACATGAGGAAGGATCACTATTTCAGTTCCAAAGGTTTTCCTTTAACAGCATGTTTTAACCCAGAGATTTTCCTCTCAAACTACAGAAAACTTTACTTTTATTTATTGCAATATATTAATGATCTTTATATCTGTTTATCACTTGTGTACGTTTTAGAGCTATACTCAGTCGCTCCCTCAGACACCTTGTTTAAAAATAATTCTTTTCAAAACACACACTCTCGTGCTGTGGAGTAACACACTCATATCAAGCACATATTAAAGATAGGCTGGGTTTAGACAGGGAATGGTGCTGTGTTGTGGCAGCACTGTGCCCTAGTTTTAAAGACACTCAGATTACATGTGCACCACGTACACACACACACCGCTCTAACTACCAACTGACCGGCCGAGCGGCTAAACTTACACACCTCTCTGGTGCCAGCTCTACCACACACACACACACACACACCCCAACACACTTTTTTTCCAGTCATTTTCACACCACAACTCCATCATAAGGCACTGCGCTGTATAATAAACCAATAAAAAAAACAGAAGTACACACACATTCATTTGTATTCATTCTAAAACATATACAGTATGAATCCTGGAAAGCCATCAGAGTCCCAGCACTTTTCACTTCCTGGTTTCAGCTCATGGTACGATGGTAAGAGTTTAGTGTTTATAGGATTAAAGTAGGAGAGCATGCAGGAGCTCCAGCGTGGGCTTTCAGGAGTTTAGTGAGACTAAAAGCAGCAGGTTGAGGTGCTTTGAGTTTCAATAACCCAGGAAAGACTGAAGCTTGAAATTGAATTTGAGAAGCGCGACGTCAAATTGGCCAAGGGCCGAAGAGCTCTCTCTGTGTGTGTGTGTGTGAGGAAATGAGCACCCTGCTCTTACATCCACTATGAAATTGCAAGGGATCATTTCCATGTCACAGGACAGGATGGGATGAGACAGGACAGGACAGGATGAGACAGGACAGGACAGGATGAGACAGGACAGGACAGGATGGGACGGGATGAGACAGGACAGGACAAGACAGGACAGGTCAGGAAAGTATGGGATGAGACAGGACGGGACAGGATGGGATGAGACAGGACAGAACGGGATGAGATAAGACAGGACAGTATGGCATGGGATGGGATGAGACAGGACGGGTCAGGACAGGACAGGACGAGACAGGATGGGACAGGAAAGGACAGGACTGGACAGGGAGGGATGAGACAGCACAGGAAGGGACGAGACAGGACAGGACAGGAAGGGACCGGAAGATTTGGCAGACGGTCATGGCTGAAACATGATACACATGTAGACATGCATTAACACACAGACAGCAGGCCATTTACTAATAGACAGTATGGATGCTTACGACAGCAAAATATGATGATGACGAGAAAGAAGCAGCTCATGTTACTCATAAACATCAGCAGATGGGTGTAATTAAGTCTTGTGACAAAAGCAAACATGCGTGGTCATCTATTTCTGCTATTTGTTTGTGTGTGTGTGTGTGTGTGTGTGTGTGTGTAACTTGCTGCATCACTGCCACTGCGTGAAATTAAGCATCTCTTTTATCTAAAGCATCTCTTTCTGAAAAGCAACAAGAAGAGAGGTCGCTGCTTTAAAATCATATGAAAAAACCTTTCAACTCTCTCACCAGCTCAAGCTTTAGGTCTCTAAATCCCAAAAATGGGGATCTTTCTGTTTCACTCTGATTAGCTACTTATACATCCACACACAGCCTACCGGTTTTTGTGGTCAAACAAGTCACAGATATAATCTGCGGGATTTTCCCAGGTAAAATTAATGAACAACACTGAAAGTAGATGTTCATCTTATATCGAGATAATATCTGGCAGCATACTGTAAGTGGAAAAAACAAACAAAACATATGCTCATTGTGTGATCAGATTTGAGCTTGACCCAACAAAAAAATAACAAAATTAAATAATATTCATAATATGGAATGAAGAAAGACAGACGGCCAGGCGCAGGCGCAGGCGGCCAGGCAGCCAGACAGAAAGCAAGAAAGAAAGCAAGCAAGCAAGCAAGCAAGAAAGAAAGAAGTTAATAAAATCCTCCCTTGGTTTGATGGATCTCTTTGCTCCGACATGCTAAGTGTACAGTGCTGAGTGTACAGTATTTGGCACCAACAGCATGGCGCCAAGCCTCTTACCTGCTGCAGCTGGAGGTGTGATGGTGTACAGAGTGTACAGAATGTGCAGGCCTTTATAGCCACAATTTAGTTCCAGCATCATCAAATTTTTACGTTACAATTACAGACATCAGGACTGGGGGACAACAGAGACACGTCCTGATCATACTGTAGAGCTACAGGACATTCAGCACAGCGCTTAAGACTGGGCTCATTGCTATTCGGTCCATTATCTCAGTGTCCGTACATCTCTCCATCTCTTCCTCTTGCTCACTACGTGTAAAACAGGGACTCGTCTTGTAGTCTAACCAGATCTGAGTGCCCACACACACGCACACACACACACACACACACACACACACACACACATACACAAAGAGTGTATAGTGGCCCTTTCACCTCACACCCACACGCTCAGCAGCTCACGCACGCACACACACACACAAGGGGCTGGTGTGGCCTACAGCAAAAAATTACCTTTGCCAGGATGTGATCAGTACATTTAGTCGGGTTCTGGCCAACTTGAAACAACACACACGAGCCCTCAGAACTATGTGAAGCTAAAATAACATTCCATACTTACACAATCTAAAACAAAACCACAACCCATAACCTACTGCAATATACTGTTGTGCACGGAAAGAAAAAGGTCACTAAGTCAAAGACAAACAGTAAAAGTTAACAATAAAACAAACAGTATTCAAGAGTAAAAAGGAAAATGATGGAAAAAGTTGAGCACATGTTCATCACATACCATTCTGCACGACTAGCTGGTTTACTATGAGCTTAGAGCACTGAGCACTAAGACATGAACACTTTGGATCGACACTTTATTTGTGATCCAAGTGTTTTGTTCAGAAAAGGGCCGATAAAAAATAATGTAGAAAAACAATCTGCCGTGGTTGTAGCCTTCATGTCACAAGCTACCACTGAAGATCTGGAAGGTGCGGGTTGTTCATTTAACACTCTGAGTGTAAACACGAGCACGAAAGCGACCGCTGAGTAGCCGAGTCACCTGCTCGCGGCCCTGTGTTAGAGCTGAAAGATTTAAAGCTCAGGATTGAGCTTAGTGCCTGAACGGCTTAGACAGAGAGTGCAGGAACGGAAAGAGGAACTGTGAAAGAAAAAAGAAAAAGAGGAAGAACATGAGTGCTCGAAATGTCGGCTTTCGTTAGACTTGTTGCCTTTCAACACGACGCCCCGAGCACATCACTCAGTAAAATTTACCTTTTCCTGATCATAGACTAAAGACTCACATTTAACATCTAACATGGTAAAGGAAAGAGCAGCATTTGTTTATTGGATGAGCGAGGATGCCAGTTACTGTTAAAACCAGGGGCTAAAACCAGACCAAATAATAGAATTCAAGGGGAAAAAAAAAATAATACCATATTGAGAATCATTAATCAAAACATACAACACCATTTTTTTCCTGCATGACCACCAAAATGTAATATGAAATACGGAGATTAGAAATATATTAAATGTGTAAACAATAAACACTGTTTATCATAATATCACGGTAACTTAAAAGAAAAATATGGTAAAAAATGTAAAATGCAAAAATTATAATAAAAAAATTATATATTCCATTATTATTTTTAATCTGTTATTATCATTATCATATCATTATCATATCATTATTATTATTATTATTATTATTATTATTTAAAGAGCAAAAAAATTCTAAATAAATATATAAAGTTTTTCGCTAAATATTTGAATTAAATTAATTACACGCAATAATATAATGCACATTTTTTACTTTTTAATTTTCTGTTTTTTTCTTTGTTTGAAAGTCCATATAAAAATTTTAAAAAAATAAATAAATAAACATTAAATGAAACATTAAAATTAATTCACCTGTCTGTTTATTATTGACTGAAATGTTCTGAATAATCTGATTTCCACTTTCTGTTATTATTATTATTATTATTTTATATTGTAAATGTCTTTGTCTTTATTTTATTTTAGAACTATTCTATATCTTATATGAGCTTCTTGCTGTCAAACCAGAGCAGGTGTGAGATCAGTGTGGCTTCATCCAACACTCTTTCTCCAGGACAAAGTCGTAATCTTCTCAGCTTGGGGGATGTTCAAGGTCAGTGCAGTGAAAAATCCCTGCAGGGATTGTCTCAGGTTCAGTTTGATCCTGGAGCTGAATGTCTACAGTCCATATGGAAGCTGATCTCAGAGCAGTGTTGTGTTTTGATGGATTTTAACTGATCTTCCCAGAATAAAAACAGTGCCAAGTGTCTTTAATGGGTGGCAGTGAAGTTATAAGGATGATACGGTGGTGGGGGAAAGATCTGGCAACCTTAACCTGGTAAACAATGCTTGATTACTGATCTCAGTCAACATCTACTTATCTGCTGGTTTTGCTAATGATAGATTCCAAACCTCGTTTTACTGCTCGCTGATTAGCCATTTTTCACAAAATAAATTCTTGACTGTTCTTGAATGTCGAATAAGTTCATTCAGTGCACAAAACAGTCGAGTTAATCTTTCAGGCTCTGCACAGATCACAGATTCCCAGATGCAGCACTTTCAGTTGAAATTACATTACCATGTACGACGAAGACAACACAATATCCAAAATGTGCTAATAAAATATTCATCCACAGCATCAAAACACCGCAGAAGATCTATTCCTGAGGAATTTAATAAAATCCTGCAGTACGTATGGATCTCTTGTATCAGTGATGACAGTCGCACATCCATACGCACGCTCCGAACATTACATAACCTATAAGCCTGCACATTTCCATTTTATTTTGTGTTTATGCTAATACGGGGTCATATTGTGCAGGGATTAAGAAGCAGACATCTTTTCTGGCTATGTTAAAAAAAAAAAAAAAAACACACACACAGTGCAATGTTCCAAAAGTATTGGCACCATTAATAATTCGGATACAAAAAAATCGTAAGAGTATACATTTCTCTGTGTGTGCGTGTGTGAGTGCTAAAATATATTTTATGCATATGCATATATATGTTTTAGCACACACACAACACACATATACACATTATAAATATTATTAATAAGTAACCGTAACATAAATGGATAAAATGTACAATCGGTTGTTCTTTAATAAGCTACAGTAATCGTTGGCAAATTGCTGTGGTACAAGAAGAATAAAACACTGAGAGCATTTTACTATAACTGTGTTTTTTTCCGCATGTGTACACTAAAGATTATGTTCTGTATTTACCTTGATGATATTCAAAATAAATGCATGAATAAAAAAAATAATACATTTATATTTGGTGTCACAGCGGTGTCACAACACACAGTATAATAAACATTAAGCAAAGCCTGGAGCTTTCAATGTGTACTGCTGATACTATAAGGTAACAGAACCCTTTCCATCTCAGACTCTCTAAACGTCTGGAGAATGTGGGCTGGAGGATAGAATAATCTTCAATGGTTCAGTTTAAGCTTTTAAAACTGATTAGGCTTAAATAACATCTTAAGGACGCATCTGCATTCAATCTGATCTTATCTTGCGCTCTTAGTCTGTGGTATTGGCACTTCGTAGGAAACTCAACACCCTTTCCTATTTCTGCCAAATATATTATTTTGGTTCAGAGCTATTTTGGGGCTCAGACTGCAGAATTGGAGTACATTTATAGACCTGAGGGTGGATATCATTGGTGCATTATATAAAAGATTGTCATGTTGTCATGTGAGGATGGAATGAAAAAGAAACAGCTCTATAACTGCCTGCTTATAGTTTGATATGAGGTTGGATTGAGTGCATGGTGAAAACAAACGATAAAGCTGTTAATATTTCATGCAAGGTGTGTCAGTAGAGAGGTCCGATCTCAATGAAGTCAGACAGCACCACAATCATGCCATCATGGCTAAAGGTAGCGTTTTAGCACAAGCAGCGCTGGTCAAATTAATTCAACAAGATAAAACCATCGCCATTAACACTTTCCAAAGTGTTCCCTTCGTAACATAAAACACGTCTCACCGCTTTTTAAAAGTGGAGCACGGGCCCAGAAAGCAGAGCAGCATCTGCTCCATCCTACACTCCGATAACTGGCAGAAAATATAGGCCTGTTTTAACACAACCCACACACATCCTGCCATTGATTCAACCAGATCCCTGATAGCATTCACCCAGTTTCTGTGTGTGACTCATCGCTGTATTATTCCCTCTACAGTCACTGCTGATAAACGATATCTCTACTGTCCAGTGAACTAGTCTTCAGTGACCGGAGCCTGGGTTACATCTGAATAGGCTTTCAAAGGCAGGTGCGTTCAATGAAAGCAAGTCTTTTGCAAGCGTCACCAGGCCAACAATCTTCTGAGCCAAAAGTGTGATACACTGTGGGAGAGAATGTGTGTAGGAACGAGGCTTGTGAAACCAGCAAGGAAGTTTAGGCAAAGAATGCAGGAAGAAAAGAATGTTTTCAAATAATATATATAAAAAAAAAATAAAAAAATAAAAAAAATAAAAAAAAAAAACTAAGTGAAAAATCAAAAGCAAAACATGAATAATGAAGAAGTACATAATACCTTTTAAATACAAAAAAAAACAAAAGGCATCTTATAAAACAATACTGAAAACACAAAAATGTTTTAAAACAAATCCTTAAAAAAATACTCACAATTAAGTTTTTATATCAACACACACACTGAACACAAACACAAATGACAAAACAAACCAAAAACAAAAAAGTGAAAACAAAAAACAAGCAGAAAATATTTAAAAATTCTCAAACAAAAAGATTTTAAAACAAGCCAAAAGTACTAGAAAACAATACTTGAAACAAGAAAGTTGAAAAGAATATTTAAAACAAAGCTAAATTATTTTACATTTAACATACAAACCCAACAAAGACTTTAGGATCCCGTATGTTCAAGTCTAATCTCGAACCATTACAATGTGAACATTTTTGATTCTACAAAGAAAAACAAAATAAGCGGCAAAAAGTAGAGAACGTTAAAATACAAAACGCCAAATATTTAGATAAACTTTCTCTTTTTCAGGCTTTTGATACTGTAATGATTAATTACATTGTAATGATGAAATGATTATACCCTTACGGATCACCAGGCGAATAAATGCACAGGATTCTCAGTACTGAGAATTTACTGGAAAAGCGGATAACTGGAAACCAACTCCAAATATAAAACTACAGATATTACGTTATAAAACCAATAAATAAAATATTAGTCAAATATTATTAGAAACATTATTGAAAACTACAGATATTGCACTGATGCTCTTTCTAAACAGTTCTTCTAGACTTTTATCATTTAGATTTACAAAGAAAAGTTGACAAAGTATGAATAGAGCTTAATTTCTAATAAATTCCTAAATTAATAAATTACTTCGACTAAATAATTCATCAAAACATTTCTCAAATGTGAATTAAATAACTAGGGAATTCACTAAAAGTGAGTAACTATTTTGGAGTATAAACTCTTCATGCTTAAGTTCATGCAATATACCATGATTTTTCATATAAAAGTTAAAGGTAAACAAAACCACAACATTCTAGCGCTTGGGCTACTTTTATGTAGCAAATGGCCAGAGACTTATGACATCATGTTTATCTAACGGTGTTCACTTTGCAGAATGATAGCACACCCATTAGACGGAGTCCATGCATCTACTGTTGAAACAGCCAGAACATTCGATTCTACTCTGGCTTCCTTTGAAACCAGCCTGTAACATAGCGTTCTGGCCATCAAACGGGAAGTTGAGTCAGCGAGCACTCTCCAGCTGTGCTCTCAGTCTGTGTGATCACCCATTTCCAGAAAGACACAGAGAGAGAGAAGAGAGAGAGAGAGAAGAGAGAGAGTCTGAAAGCCAGGCTAACTTTAATTGATCCTGCTTTTTCAACCTATAATGGTCCCCTCTTAGCATTCATCGCCATTTACTGCTGTCCATGTTGTAACTCGATGCAATTAGCATGCTAGCTCTCAGTCGGTCTGTCGGTGGCTTGTTCCCTCTCTTGAGGTGGTGTCAGACCGATGTTTTCCAAATGAACATAAAATATTGAAACGCTCAGAGCTGCCGTCCATTATCGTAAAGCATCGATGTCTTTTTAAAGGATTCTCATTGGGCCGAACATTAACAGCAGGCTGTAGGATGTCAGTTGATGGAAAGCGCTGATGGGTACACGCTACTGTTGGTTTACAAGCAGGTTAAAAAGGGTATAAAGAGTTTATGAGGCTGATGTTGGGTTAATATAAGTAAACATGGGAGGCTGAGGAACTGCTGAAGGGAGACGGTGTAGTGTGTTTACAGTGTACAAAGGCTTGAAGTGTAAGATGGGGAGAAATCAATGATTTGGCAGGTTGTCTTTTTTTTTTATAAATGAACACAGCCTGTCGGAGCTTGCTGATTGGTGCAGAGAAACTGTTTGTTTAAACTGTGATCACAGACTGAATCTATTATTAACATCAATCCATGGAAAAATAAACGGAACCTTATGGGACATCCTGTGGAAAATTAGCAGAAATAAACTCCGCTAAAAAAAAAAAAAATTCCATACGCACAAAGTACTGCAGAGTCCATTGTAAACGTTAAGTGCGTCATTGTTTATGACTTAACGTCTGAGATCTTTTTGTCACACATTTTAATAAAGTGTGCAGTAGAATCTAAAGCTCAGTGAATTTCACGAGTCACTTAACAATATTTAAACATTAAAAGCTTAAAACATGTGAAGGTTATACTTTCATTCACCAGGGAAACCAACGTTTTCTAGAAGTGACCTGAATACCTGCATATAATCCGTATCCATTTCATAAACATCTACATATTTCTGTTAATGTATCTACATGTGTTGCCAACTTGAATATAAATAACGGACAAAAGAAGTGTGCTAAAAGTGATCTAATAATGTGTAGTACGCAATTTATAACAGCTTATTGTTGCGATATTCTGCACTCCATTACATTACACTCTATATAGGAAGCATATGTTATCATCTTGCACCAGAGTTTAACTACGTGTTAATTCCTGAATAACAACAAAATCAAAATCTTTGCCTATTGAAGAACACAAATTTCTTCTTCATTGGTATACAGTCTGAATGTAGATCTCTATTACTGTACTTGTGCTATATATGTGAACACGTTAAACTACTCAATCTTGTTAAATTAGAAGAAGAAAAAGGCTTTAATATTGCCACACATTGCATTACAACACAGTGGCATTCGTTTATTTGCAGATCGAGCAGCTATGATACAGTAGAGAGGGTTAAGGGCCTTGCTCAAGGGCCCAACAGTGCAGCTTGGCAGTGCTGAGACTTGACCGTCCCTTCCACAACCCAGAGCCTTTAAGCACTGGAGCTACCAAAGTTAACAAAAATCTGAATCATTGTCAGCCAGAGTGAAATCATGTAAGACGTTTTGCTCTATAATACAGTCATTTTCGAGTTTAACTCCTAAACTGTAGTTTTGTCTTTTGCATAAATCTTTCCTCTTCATGCCGTTTTTTTTTAGCCACTGACACTCTCTTGCTCATTAAAAGTCTGGGTCCTAATTTCTCTAAAGCGGTAGTCTGATGGCTTGTATTATAAGAAGTGCTTTATGTAAAAACCCAATTAAATTGGACAAGTTCTCCATTCAGCATTTAGCTCCTGTGGATCGTTTCATCCCACTGCCAACAGCGAAATATGCTTCTGCTCAGATTAAAGCAAGACGATTCATTTTTACTCTTTTGTTCATGCTGGAACTCATCAGGTACTAGAAGAGAAATTTGTACTTAGTATGACAGGTGAGTTAAGACAAAACAGACTGGTAGGGAGTGAAAGAAAGAGTGAGGGACAGAGGGAGAGAGAGGGAGAGTCAGAGATAATAGTTTAAACACTGCGTCTTGTCCAGAAGCTCAAATCTCCATCTGGATAGGCATGTGATGGCCCCCAGGGCTTCGAGCAAAGATCACACGCGCTCTAGTCTGTCGCTCAGGTTTTAAAGCAGGTTGGGGTCGAACACACACAAACACACACAAAACAATCTATTCTGTGAGGGCGGTTGATGCCAGTAATATATGTCTAGCCCCCCAGACAGTGATGTGTAATCCTTCCAGTTTGGGATCATCACTAAGACACTGAAAAGTAAAAGAGGCGTTGCTTTGTGAACTGACAGACAACATGATTGACAGGTGAATAGAAATACCTCCTCTTGGCCTGACTGGCTGGATGTTCACAGTAGCGGAGTCTGAGGCTGATGGATTAGATTCAGTATGTGAGAGAATAGATTCAGAATGTGAAGCCATGACTGAAAAGTAAACCCTGGAGGAGGTTTAGTGTGTTTAATGTGCTTGCTGTGGCTCAACATCAAACACGGGCCACAGACAAACGTAGCTCATCGTGACATACCAATTGGTCTGGAGAAACATTCTTTTTTAATCTTGTTTCCAAAATCCAGGTTGCATCAGAGCTACACAATCTCACACACCTAAATTTGAAATGTAAAAACCAGACTCAGCGTTTTCATTGAGGTTCTCAAATTTTCTTTTCTTTTTCGAAATAATCTTGAAAGTGTCCTACATGAATAGTGCTACGGAAAATATTTAGCTAAATGTTAGATGTTTGCTAAAATCACACCAGAACTGCCCAAATAAGAGCCAGAGCCTAATTTAGAACCAGTTCTTTCTTTTTCAACACCCAAAGCACCGGCTCTGTACCAGGAAAAGTGGTTCTTAAGTAGCACCAAAACGTTGCTGGTCTAGAACACTTGCGTCAAGGGCTGGGTGTGGGGCTGGGGGCAGGGTTACTGTGACCAAAGTGGTTAGCGACATTTTTAAATCATTTTCAGGATTTGCCGCGTTTGGATGCCAATGTAGGTTCGCAAAGCCATGAGCATTAACAGTAAAGCAACATCCACTATTGTTGATGCTGTGTTTGCTTTTTCCGCTGCTGCGCCAACGCTGCCGTATAACGTTGTATACAGTGACGTAAGACTTGGCCCTGTGATGGGTCTCTAGCCCATGGAAAGGCAAACCGGTTCTTAGAAGGTTTGCCAGTGGAACCAACTTCGAACCAGCACTCTAAACCAGCACCTGTTTTTTTCTGGTGGAAAGGGGGCATTACACACTTGTATGTCTGTAGTTTTAATCAAACACATCTTCAAGACCAGTAATAATGATCGTGAGCAGTAGGCCACAAAGCTGGCTGAGATTAACGACCATCTTGTCACTGCGAGTCCTTTCCTGGTTGGTGTTAATTAAAACTGGGAGGCAGGGGTTCAGTAATCAAAGCCCCCAGGTGCCTTTTGTTCATAATCAGAAGTGGAGATGTACTGATGGACATGTGGAGCTGAGATCACAAACTAGCTCAGGGACTCATCGTTCATTATTAGCCTTCGTCACTATGTGAAATTAATCAGGTCCAGAATGTCCCACCAATACCTGGTATTTTCAGCTATACAAGTTATATTCTATAAACTAACATATATGATATTCGACACAAGCTGTATCATAAATTTTGCTACAGTACAGAAGCTAGCCGGCTTCCTAAACACAGCACTGCACTAGCAGTTAGCTTAGCTACTTGATAATCTGCTTCACTTTAGTTTGCTAACAAGCTAGCTACTGTTATTCTAATAAGACTATTCTAACAAAACTATATGTTAGGCTATGAATTATATTGTATTATAATTGTATAATTACTCATCTGTAACATAGTAAACCAGTGTTAATGTATTCATTGATAGAGACTTAAAAGCACTTTTGTATGTCGCTCTGAATAATGATCGTCTGCCAAATGCCCTAAATGTAAACAAATATAATTATAAGTATTTATACAGGGTCTCTAGCTAGGAAACATCTGGCAAATTATCATATTGTGTTAAACAGTAGCATGTTTGTTTTCTTATTACAGGTTACCGTGAGTCAGGATCAAGATTGCTAGCTAGATGGCTAACATTAGTCTAAGAATTAAATTGTGTATACCAGGAGCATGGTCGCTAACTAGACAGCTAACATTAGGCTAAGTATTGTGTAAACCAGATGCAAGGTCGCTAACTAGATAGCTAATATTAGGCTAAGTATTGTGTAAACCAGATGCAAGGTCGCTAACTAGATAGCTAATATTAGGCTAAGTATTATATTGTGTAAATAAGGAGCAAGGGTGCCAGCTTGATAGCTAACATTAGGCTAATTATTATATTGTGTAATTCAGGAGCAAGCTTGCTACCTAGATGGCTAACATTAAGCTAATTATTATATTGTGTAATTCAGGAGCAAGCTTGCTAGCTAGATGGCTAACATTAGGCTAATTATTATATTGTGTAATTCAGGAGCAGGCTTGCTAGCTAGATGGCTAACATTAGGCTAATTATTATATTGTGTAATTCAGGAGCAAGCTTGCTAGCTAGATGGCTAACATTAGGCTAATTATTATATTGTGTAATTCAGGAGCAGGCTTGCTAGCTAGATGGCTAAGATTAGGCTATTATATTGTGCAATTCAGGAGCATGATTGCTAGCTAGATGGCTAACATTAGACTAAGTATTATATTGCTTAAAACCGTAATAAATTTTGCTAGCTTAGATCGCTAAAATTAGGCCAGCTATTATACGGTGAAAATTTGCTTCCTTTCTTCATCCCAAGTTTTGCCTTCAACGTTTTGGTTTTAACAATTTACAGACAAGAAAAAAAGCAAAATGCTGGGGAAAAAACGCAAAATTGTTTAAAACAAAACTAAGCGATAAGGCATGATTTATCCTGTAGCTGCTTGATGGTAGATAATCTGAAGCAAAAAAAAAATAAAATAAAAAAATAAAAAAAACATGTTAATCCTGTTACTTCTAACACCATTGTTGTACTTTCATTTTCAGCAGCTTTATCACAATGTTATTAGTACCCAGTGTCTAATGCAGCGGAGCAGCTAATATGTAATGCCTCCATCACACCGTGTTCATAAAGCAGTGCTTTCAACAAAATGGTGGACCGTGATGCTGATTCACATGCCACACACTACCATGGTAACAGTAACTTTGGGCTTCTGGCTAATGCACTGGAATGAGATCTCAGTCTTCAAAATAAAAAAGTTAAAATCAGACTGATGTCCTGGTTGCTATCGTGGCGTTCACCTTCTCTGATAAAATTATTTCACCGATTAAAGCATTCCATTATAATAAGATTCATTGTCTATTAGCCTTTGACAAAGCTTCGGTTGTATTCGTTATCATGAGAACAACCTGTTATCACCTACTATTGCAATGTAGAGAAAAAAAAACACCAAACATCATCTGCTCTATTCAGGCTTCTGTTGCATGTGGAAAAAAAAAATCTAAATCAGCCGACAAAGTCTCTACGTGTCTGAATCACACTTAAAGACACGCGTGCCTTTGACTAGTATGCTGATCATCCAGCATCTCAGTACTGAACCTGGTGTGTACCATTTTATAAACAGATTTATCATCTGCTCTGCTTGCTGTATCATGCTGCGAGTGTAGACAAGTGACTGAACGCTGAGAGAAAATAAGGGAATCAATCACTCTCTGTGTGCCAGAGGTTTTGTTTGTTAAGAGCTGATTACAGACCCAGGTTTCTTCTAGAACATTCTGCGTGCTCGTCTACACTGTTCAGTTCCTGCCTGGGATTTTTCTACACCTTGTGTTGTTTTTTTTTTTACAACAATTATTCATCCACACATACTCACATTCCTATTTACAGTGATTCCAACATCCCAAATGATAAATAAATAAGATAAAAAATATGACGAATAATTGTCTGGTAGAGAGAGATATACGATTAACAACTGTCGCAGGATACATTGTGAACTCTCTGCTTCGGAGAGAAGCTCATCATACATTTTGATATCAATCTAATCAACACATGCTACATGGAAATCCTTCCTGTTTATTTACTCTGCATTTTAAAAAGGCCCCAGAACAAACATCCACAGGAGGGAAAAAAAAAGAAAAAGCCTGATTAACAGACTAAGCAGGACGAGACTCATCCAATACTGATGCTGAATTTTAATGCGGAATTTTAACAGCAGCTGGATTCATGCCTGGATTTGTTAAAAATCATGCAGAACGTAAGCAGGTGCTTTCCAAGTTGCGTCAAATAGTTCAAGTTCATATGGCAGGCTGCAAGTATTGTACACTGAACTTATTTCATAACATACCAGCGACCATGAAAGTGCGCTATAAATCTTCATCATAAATCGTTCACACATCCATCAACACCTTAATTGAATTTTTTGAAATATTGCTAGTTAAATTTTATTTTCTCAGAGGCCAGACTTCAAGCATTTGTCGAGTATATTTCGAAAAATTGTTGCAAATTGACAACATTCAACAACGGTAAATTTATCTAAAGCCAAATAAAAAAAAAATAATAATTCTGATCTTCAAAATTCAAAGTGTTAGCCATGTTAGATAATTGCTAGCATTGGAAAATAGTTGGGGTATAGTCTTTTTAACAGAAAATAGAGCTTTAAAATCGACTAAAATTGCTACCTTTCACGTCAATGCGGGTCATTTGTTGTGATCTAGAGCTGTTGGTTACTTCACAAGTGCATATAATTCACAATAATCGTAAATTAGATGCATAATTAAGTAAGAAACTAGACATTTTTTTACCAATAGTTTCTTTTTCTGTCCTCTTCCTCTCTCGGAGCTTTACTGCTTTGTTGGCATCAGGATACATATCACACATCGTGTGTCGTTTATAATGATATTTCTGAAACAGAGCTTGTGCTAAATATTTTATATCTATGTATTATAACTACAATCTGGTCTAAACCAGAAAATGGTTATTTTTAGTTTGTTTGTATTTTCATGTGTAAAAAATGTTCTAAATGCATTTATTTTCATTAACTGTGACTGACCAAACAAAAAAAAATGCTTGCAGTCACTAAATTGATCTGCTTATTTAGGACACATCCATCGAAAGTACTTTAAACCCATCAGCAGCTTTATAATCTCCATTCTGTCAAGATGCCTTTGCTGGTCTTTATAGATCTAGCCCTTGGGTTTTAGTCTACAGCTGGCCAAGTCAGTCTTCATCCTAACGTGATCTGAATGTTACACAACACTTAATCCTGAAGTTCCACTTTTTCCCATCACAGCCTCCAGTTTATAGAGGATCCAATGATCCAAAATTCAGCAGTCGTCGAAAAACCTGTGGTGTTGATGTGGTGTTAATTGTTTACTTCATGTTGGCTCCATCAAGGCCGTTTCCCCTGAAGGACAACATGGCCGTTCAACGTCAGTGTCCATCTATCCATCGGGATTCAGTCAGGTTATTCGTGCTGCGCTGACAAAACACTGTTTTTAACGGATCTGTATCATATGAAGATGAAGCGTCAAGCATTGTGTCAGCTAGATGTTCAAGACCACAGAGAAAATCAGTGAAGCCAAACACCTGACATGCTAAAATGCAATTGACTATAAATAAAACAGTTAGCGCAAACTTTCACTTTCAGTTGCACACCTGCTAAAAAGTACCTAAAAAAAAAAAATTCAACCCCAACGTATGGGAATCCGTGTGTAATCTGATGCGCTGACTGAGTAGAAGTGAGAACAACACCAGAACACCTGCATAACTCTCTTCTTCAGTAAGATAAGACAATTTTATCTTTAAATTATTGACTGTCGTAAAGCATGAACGAATGAGTCACAAATAAATACGGAAACTAAAAAAAAAACAAAACAAAAAAAAAAAAAAACACAATGATTCTTGCTCAAATTCCCCAATTTCCTAAATAATTCAGTATAAAGACAGTAAAAGAAATTCCACACTTGACCGGTTTAACCTCATCTTAATCACCAGTACAAGCAACACTGATCTCCTGCTGCGTCAAACAAGCGATACCATCGATCGCCATCAACTCTGAAATGTTGACTAGTTAAAAATGGAGCTTGATGATGAACGGACAAATCGTGAGAGAAACGAGGACACGTGATGTCACTGTTAGCATCTAGCCTTAGCTAACCAGGTGCTGGTAAAGAGATGAAGAGCTGATGCCTGAGAACAAAGTCCTATAAATATCCTAATTATTATTAATGTCCTCTAGATGCTACGTAGACAAAACTACATTTCCTCCAGAATCCTGTGGTTCCAATATATCAAACACTCTCTAAAACTATTGTCCTTTCGGTTCTCATGGACGTAAAGAAAAGGAAGACTAGAAAGTTTTCTTGCTTCGATTTTGTCCTTTCTGTCTTTTTTTTGTCAGTGTTTGCTTTTCAGAGTTTAAGTTTTGACTGGTGAAGTGTTTCATAGTTGTGGACTTGGAATTACACCAAAACACGCTGCTAGATATTAAGAAGAACGAGAGAATAACCTCAGTCACTGATTTGTTTTTTTTTTTTATCTAATCTCAAACCGTTTCCCAACTTCTGCAGTAAGCTTTCTGAAAAAATCTCAGTGGTGAACCACAAGAAAAAAAAACCCAACTGATCATGTGAGCAAGATGAGCATCTGGGCCTACAGACCTGTGGGTTGTATTTATATGAGATATTTCAGTACAAAACCCCGGCTAATTAACCCGCTTTCATTAGCTGGCGCCTGGATGGCGCTTGCTAATCTCATAGTCGGTTGATGTCCATGTTAATGATATGCTTGCATCCGTGGCCTTGATCTCACAGGTGATTAATTTAACCAGCGTGACGGAGCGCTAGCCGAGCATTTTACTCTTCATTTGAGATCTGTCGTATCTATTAGACGCCGCCATTAAGCAGCCGGCGACGTGAGCTGGGGCCGATCGCCCGTGCGCGTGCTTCTTCAATTTAGTGCTGCATAATCTGCAACTGCGATTACTGAAACAGCAGCCTGCACTTCTTTTATTAGACGAGCGTGCGGTCGTGGCGTATCAGAACAAACAAAGTTTATAAGTGTGCGTAGCTGGGATAAGTGTTCCACTTTAATACAGCGCGACCTAAATGGAAGAAGAGCGAGCATCTGAGAATACCTTATTATTAGAGCGTAAAGAAATGCAGAGCGGTAATGGGTCAGCGCTCTTCACGGTAGATTGGTGGTCACCTTGGAAGTATTATGCCTTTCTGTTCTGAAGGAACGCAACAGTAAATGAGGAGCGCAGGAGATGTCAACTGGTGGTCAAGGAATAAATGGTATTCAGTGATTGGATCCATCAAACTGTATTGTTTCATATTTCAGAAACCAATCACTTACATTCAAGTTAATTATTTACGCATTTACTCCTCATTTGAAAGGCATAAGCCATTTGTCTGTTCTGTTCAGAATAGAGGCGTCATATGATAAAGCTTCACATGAGCAGGCCATTTTTCCTTCAAAGCTGGTGATCAGATACGATGCCTACAGTACAAAGAAAGGTTTCAATCATCCGCAATATCCTGATCTGAGTCACTCATTTGTGTTGTTTTTTTTTCCCCATGCAACACATTTTACTTGAATAGCCCTGATGTATAGAATCAAAAGACACAGTTTCCCCCAGACACAGAGCTTCATGTCTCATTAGCATATTGTGTAAGAGCTAAGTACCACCAGTTGAGACCATTTATTGTCCATTTTTTGTCCTCTGAGTAAAGATGGGACATGTTTCTTCGGGCTTTGCAGGTCACATGCTAGCTTCGTGACTTCCTCAGACAGGCACTGGTTGTTTCTCTTCTCACACATACACACACACACACACACACACACACACAATCTCTGAATCCACAGCCAGGGGAACAATCAGGCTGATGACTGTATTCTCTGATCACTGTGCTGCCCATTTCCTTCTCCTCTATTCTACAAATGCTGCACTAGAGAGACAGAAATTTTCCCCAGCATGAACGCCTGTGATAAGAAACAACGCTAGTGCACTTTAACGTCATCCTGCTCGAGAAAAATTTGTATACAAACATAATATTGGTACGTTTCCAAATCCGATATAAAAATCTGAGCTTGTCTAGATTTGGCTTGACCTGGTCACTGACTGATGGATGCATGTGATCACTGTGAGATTAGCTGGATGTGGCTGATCACATGACCACAGCCCTTCCTCCAACAGCAGCATGATCAGCTGACCTGTCCACTCGGGGTTAATCGCCTTTAACGTTCCAGACCAGCTAATTACTGTAGCGGAAAGATAAAAAACCCAAGACAGAACAACAAACAAAAACGTCTAACGCTTCCTGAGCACCGGGATAATATCAGTGCTAAAAGATATAAGACGCTATAATGCGTTATAGTGAATTGCAAATCCAGCGTCTGCAAGATTTAGCATTTAGGCTGCTACAGAGTGTTAGACATTTAATATATAATATATATGCTTATACTGGGTGCAGTAAGTTCTCATGGATGCTATATAACAAGTTATAAATACATTTAGAATGCTTTATGAATACAGAATTCACGGTACATGCAAATGTTATTTTCGGTACATCGGTTACTTGTTCTGTCTCACGATTCCCTCCGTCTTGACCATCGGCATTATGACGGGCGTAACAGATGCTGTTTAAGGTTAGAATGTCATAAGTCTGCTTATGACATATAATGAATTCATAATTTACAGTTTTATTCAAATTATATGAATATTTTGTTAAAGTAGGAGACGACTTTTTTTTTTAAATTCGGTGGAAAGTTTAACAATAGGTACACAATAAAGAAGTAACACCCCAACACACACAAGCACACACACACACACACACACCTATAAACTGGATCTACAAGATGTTTTATTAGGAAACAGCTAGAAAAACTCGCTTCATAGCTTCACATACAGGCTTTTAGGCAAGCTCTACCGTCGCTCATCTAAATTCAAAACCTTCAAAATATAGTTTTAAAATATAGTACAGCGACACAATTAGGTTAAAGCCTGATTAGTTTATTGCGTTTGCTCTCTAAATAGCGCCGTCAGGATGAGCCGCCTTAGCGAAAACAGCGGGGGCAAATACAGATCTTTCTCCATTCTAAAAATAAAACTAATAATTAGGACAGTGTCAAGGTTGTACCAGAAAAAGCTTAGTCAGGAAAGGCTGTGCATGTGAAAGCATGAGAGCAGGGAAAAATCATTCACGGCTCTAAATTTAAACATTTAGAGCTCTTTTTCATGGTCATCCAGGATAAACAAGAAGAAGGAGGATAAACAGCAGGAATCTTTTTTTCCTCCTGCAGCAGCACTGCCTCAGGACAGAGAATCTTGAACCAGAAATGTACTTATCCTTTAATTAGATAGTTATCACCAAGCATTAAAGAAGCGGTATGGAACTATTTTGTCGATCTCAACTGATTTGCTCTTCACATCAATAAAGTATCTCCACAGAATACAACACCGACGTGGACCATCAACACCAGATCAGTCAGGACAAGCAGGCATCTGTTTGGTGGCTCCTCAAGCCTTGTGTTTCCTGGTGTGGTTTACACTCAAATGTGGCTTGCTTCATTTGTTTGAATTTACTGAATGATTGTAAACGTACGCTTTTCTTAAACCTGTTTTCACACTGTTTTCACACGTGACAGCATGTAGCCTCACTTGACTCTATCGAACGTGACATGACGTCACAAACGTGTACAGAGAACACAACCGTATCGAGTCACCAATTTTTGGTCTTCATTTTTCTGCTATTATTATAAGCAGGAAGACATCTCACCTCTTCCGTCCACCGAAACGTTCTGCCATTTATGCTGCACTTGTGCTGTGGAAACTAATGATGACATCATTGGGTAAACCAATGGACGAGTGCAAAGCCGAGTACGAGTCGCGTTCGCATTCACTGCAATCCGGTTTCAGTCTTAACTCCCAGAGTGAAGGCATCCTCTAAGATGATATTTGCAGACTTGCCAACGGGGAGGGTATATACACACACACACACACACACACACACACACACACACAACCATTTAACTTATTTGTAAAGTGTTAGAAAAACTATTCAATTGTCAAATCTATCAAAATATTCAGCATTTTCAGCAATAAAAGAGACTTTTACTCTACGAATAAGGACTTACAGAAGTGTCCCACAATGCATTGCCTCCAGACTACATTCCCACTTACAACCACATTCCAATAATACTTCAGAAACAGTTCATGAAACACTCCCATCACTTTAAAAGAAACACCCGAAGCTCTGCGAAACGACTCAAGATATCAAAACAACAATCTCAGGTTTAAAAAAAAAACAAAACAAAAAAAAACCCACACGACCCCATAAACCCCTGAGAACGCAGATCCAGAGGAGGCTAAAAATACATAAAAAGACACAAACAAAAATCCGAAAATTCCCCAAAGGTTTGTAAAATAAAAGCAAGGCGACCTGTCGCAGCATGCCGTCTTCATTGAGCCCAGCTTCATATCTGTAGATCGTCTCTCTCTTCTCTCTCACACCCATAAACTCCAAGCTGTGCTCTGATAAGGTCTCAAAAATTCCCCAGATAAGTCCAGCGCTGTGTTGGTCTGGTACTCGTATGAAGTGTGGAAGTTGATTCAGAGCGTGTGCTGTATGTTGCAGGGTTTCCAGTCGAGCTGGAGTGGTGAGACTCGCAAGTGCTTTTATAAAGTGATGTCTGGTCGAGCCTGCTTAAAATTCCCACGCTTTGAAAGTATGCTTCTGTGTGAAGAAGCAGGACCGGCCTCTAATTCCCTCTACCTTCTTGCCATTTAAAGTCACATGATCTCTCAAATGATCTCAAATGAAAAAAATAAAATAAACAGTTAGGGCAGTTTCACTGGTTTTATTTTTATTGTGTGAAACCAGAAGTTGGTCTGATCAAACATAGCTTTGTTTAACGCAGCTGTTGAGTGTTGTAGCTATTGAACATTTTGAGATCCAGCTAATCAGCATCTCGAGAGAATCTTAACAGTAGAATCAGGCGTTAGACAGGCAGATCTTCAGAAACAGGCTGCTCACAACCTCGACAGTCACATTGATGCAATTCTGATACAATGAACAATACAGCCAGGATGTTTTTTTCAGAAACAGATACTTCATAAGAAATAGCTACTCCTTATTTTTAACTACCACTGCATCCGTCTCATTCACCTCTGCATCTACGGCATCTGCTTAATCACATGCTGCAGAACCAGTCAGTATCTACTGCATTCGATTCATCACATACTGCAGAACCAGTCAGTATCTACTGCATTCGATTCATCACATACTGCAGAACCAGTCAGTATCTACTGCATTCGATTCATCACATACTGCAGAACCAGTCAGTGTCTACTGCATTCGATTCATCACCAACTACATTCGATTCATCACCAACTGCAGAACCAGTCAGTATCTACTGCATTCGATTCATCACATGCTATATTCAATTCATCACATACTGCAGAACCAATCAGTATCTACTGCATTCGATTCATCACATACTGCATTCGATTCATCACATACTGCATTCGATTCATCACATACTGCATTCGATTCATCACATACTACATTCGATTCATCACATGCTGCATTCGATTCATTACATACTGCATTCGATTCATCACCAACTGCATTCGATTCATTACATACTGCATTCGATTCATCACATACTGTATTCGATTCATCACATGCTGCATTCGATTCATCACATGCTGCATTCGATTCATCACATACTGCATTCGATTCATCACATACTGCAGTGCCAGGCAGTATCTACTGCATTCGATTCATCACATACTGCATTCGATTCATCACCACCTGTATCCGACTCAGTTTCCATCATATAAATGTAGATTACAGTCTTACTTGTAGCCATCAACTCTCTACGGTGACACCAGCATTTAGAACACAATACCCACTACTTATTTTGAATCCTACTTTAAGTGCGTATATTACTTTTTAAAAATAAATATGCTTATAAGCTGTAAATAGTAAATAATTAAATATTTCGTGATAATTGATTATGATTTATTTAGTACATTACTGGAATGCAGTGTCTCTAAGCAACATTGTTAAACAGTAGGTTGATGATTAAAAAAAAAAAAAAAAAACATGTTTTAATACTCTTAGATATTTTCAAAATGATCAATGTGTATCGGGAGATTTTGATGTGCTCATAGAGCCCCACATCACATAGAGCAAAAACGTCACCACATTTCAGACATCTACAAATGAGATACTTCAAAAAAAAAAAAAAAAAAAATGCATACTTAAAAATGTAGTATGCATACTAAGAAAATAAGTGCATACTTAAAAATGTAGTATGCATACTAAGAAAATAAGTGCATACTTAAAAATGTAGTATGCATACTTAAAAATGTAGTATCCATACTACATTTCTACATTTTCCGTATTTAATTTTTTTTTAAATATAGTGCTGATGTTTTTTGCTTTTTGTCATGTAAGTGCTCTATGAGCAAACCAATAAAAGAGTTTTAGAACGTTTTTTTTTTTTTTTTTTTTTTATTTTGTGTTGACCAACCTACTGTTTGTTTTATCCTGTTGCTTAGAGACACCGCATGTCAGTAATGTACTAAAAAAATCATGATCAATTATTAGAAAATAATCAATATTTACATTTTATATATGGAAAGAAAGAAAGGGGGAGAGAAAAAGGGACGAGTCAAATAAAAAGACGAAGGGAAGTGTCAAGTAGAATAAAAGAAGAAAAGTTTGGCACTAAAGTTTCAGAGTGGACAAGTGAGGAGAGGAGAGTGAGGAATAAAACAAAAGCAATCAATTCAATTCCTTTGGGAATAAATTGAAAGTTGTTGTCAGGACACTCAATCGTATTGCTGTAAATTATTAAATGTTGAATCGTGTAATATATTCTGTGTGATACTGTTGTGTTGTATTTGATTCAGGAACTAGTGCACTCCCACCTTCCAGATCCAGCTAATCGACATCATCTGAGCATCTGAACATCGGTATCAAGTTTTACAGAGGCTTTTAGAGAGGCAGATCTCCAGTACCGGATCTTTTCATGGAACTTTTCATGTTACATCCAGTTTCAAGTTTTGTGATGGGTATGAAAAAGGTTCAGAAAGAAACCTCCATGACGTAGCTGTTCCTACAACCAAGTTAGCAAACGAGCATTCTAAATGTTCACAAATACGCATGCACGATAAAGACCCGCACAACTGGGGTACGGTTCTGTACAAATGCTATGTGAAACCTGTGATTATCGGCCCTTCCCCAAAACAAGGACAAAATCACTCAGGTGTGTGGACAAGTATTTAGTTTGAGAATGGTGTAAAAATGCACATTACATTTTTAAAGGTGGGGTGCACGATGTTTGAAAGCCAATGTGGACATTTGAAATCACCAAAACAAACACGCCCCTAACCCAAATGGGTGTCACCCCTGTATTGATAGCTCCGCCCCCACACATACATACGTAACCCAGGCAACTATTATGGCAGAACCTGCTGGGGCAGATGGCCGAGGGGATATTTTTATCAATAAATATACTTCATGAGTAATACTATGGTAATACACATGTGTTTTTGTAGTACTGTGTGTTGTACCGTGAAAGGTTTCGCTCCGTTTCACACGGAAGACTTTCAGTTCTCTCAGCGCTGGAAAGCTGATCCTATATTAACACGGGTCCTGCTTCTTGCCTTATCGTAAGCCTTTTTACGCTTTCATTTTTATCCTCCATGTCAATGTTTCAACCGCTTTCTGCTAATGTCAGACATGTGCACTGAACACTCTCCACCGCATACTGACAAGACACGTAACAAGACACGTAACAAGACACGTGACATAGTTACATAAAATAAAAAATCTATACTTTTTTAAGTATGCATACTTAGAAATTTAGTGTGCATACTTAGAAATTTAGTGTGCATACTTACATAAAAATAAAAAATCTATTTTTTACCTTGTCACGTGTTTTGTTATGTGTCTTGTCAGTATGCGGCGGAGAGAGTGTTCAGTGTGCATGTCTGACATTAGCAGAAAGCGGTTGAAACATTGACATGGCGGATAAAAACGAAACGCGAAAAAAGGCTTACGATAGAAATTTAGTATGCAAACTACTTCAAAAAGTAGTATGCATACTTCAAAAATATAGATTTTTTTAATTTTTATGTATATACAGTAACAGTAACTTACAGAGTTACCCTAGACCTCATGGCACATAAGTGTACAATACAAATACAAGCTTCCGAATCTTACAGGCTGTAAATCTGATTGGTTATCCACACTTCTGTGTCTACGTACTGTTCAACACTGACACATCGAGCTGTCAGGAGACGAGACAAGGTGAGGCTCCGACATCCACTT
>NC_083483.1:9915455-9925455 GCF_030014155.1 Tachysurus vachellii | reverse complement strand
CACTCCAACACACACACGCACACATGCACTCCAACACACACACGCACACATGCACTCCAACACACACACGCACACATGCACTCCAACACACACACGCACACATGCACTCCAACACACACACGCACACATGCACTCCAACACACACACGCACACATGCACTCCAACACACACACGCACACATGCACTCCAACACACACACGCACACATGCACTCCAACACACACACGCACACATGCACTCCAACACACACACGCACACATGCACTCCAACACACACACGCACACATGCACTCCAACACACACACGCACACATGCACTCCAACATACACACGCACACATGCACTCCAACATACACACGCACACATGCACTCCAACATACACACGCACACATGCACTCCAACATACACACGCACACATGCACTCCAACACACACACGCACACATGCACTCCAACACACACACGCACACATGCACTCCAACATACACACGCACACATGCACTCCAACATACACACGCACACATGCACTCCAACATACACACGCACACATGCACTCCAACACACACACACGCACACATGCACTCCAACACACACACGCACACATGCACTCCAACACACACACGCACACATGCACTCCAACATACACACGCACACATGCACTCCAACATACACACGCACACATGCACTCCAACATACACACGCACACATGCACTCCAACATACACACG
Organism: Tachysurus vachellii; assembly: GCF_030014155.1. Classification (NCBI taxonomy): domain Eukaryota; kingdom Metazoa; phylum Chordata; class Actinopteri; order Siluriformes; family Bagridae; genus Tachysurus; species Tachysurus vachellii. Next base: position 9,924,733 of record NC_083483.1, on the reverse strand, counting down.
CACACATGCACTCCAACATACACACGCACACATGCACTCCAACATACACACGCACACATGCACTCCAACACACACACACACACATGCACTCCAACACACACACGCACACATGCACTCCAACACACACACACGCACACATGCACTCCAACATACACACGCACACATGCACTCCAACATACACACGCACACATGCACTCCAAAACACACACGCACACATGCACTCCAACACTAGGGTTGCAAAAGGGGCGGAAAGTTTCCAGTAAATTTCCGGTAAATTTCCGGAAACTTTCCACGGGAACTTAATCTGGGGAATTTTGGAAATATTCCAAATTGGAAACTTTACGAAACTTTACCAACCCCCCCCTAAGTGATATATGGAGGATTTTATTTTATTTCAGGGGGGAGTGAGTGTGTGAGGGGGGTCATCAAATTATCTGTGCATGTGGTAACACTCCTAATTTACTGCTTATTAAGAGTTAGTAAGGTAGTTATTAAGTTTAGGTATTGGGTACCATTAAGAATGTAGTACAAGATAATGCAGAATAAGGCATTAATATGTGCTTAATAAGTACTAATAAATAGCCAATATTCTATTAATATTCATGCTAATAAGCAGCTAGTTAAATGACCCTAAAATAAAGTGTTACTGTACACGTTATGGAAGAATGCAAGTACATGCAGTGGGTTTGGCCTCAATGGCCCTCCAGTAAGCAGTGTGCTGTGTGCAAGTGACCGAGGAACGCAGGGTACAAGTCAACTTAAACTGCATTAAATCTTGTTGTTTTAAACACAATTATGCTGCAAGATTTTTTTTTAACTAAGCTTTTACTAGTCCACAATAACAGGTCAATCTGAAGAGAATCATCTTTTCTAAACCTTTTTTTTTTCATCATTCACCACAAAGGCAACCATTTGGTCAGCGAAAACGTAACCTTTCGATATCGCTGACATACGACAGGGTGTGAAGTCCACAATTGTGACTCTGCAGCTATTTCAATTTCATGTTCAACATACAGGCTTCACTGGGAGTGTCCATAAATAAAACTGGAGAAAATGACAAAAGGTCATGCGCGTACTCGGCACGCTCTATTCTGCTTTCCTTTCACTGTCCAAACTTTTAGGGAAAATGATTAAAGTTCAAAATGTTACTCAAAAACTGCGATATAAAAAAAAAAACACTGAAAGATTTCTTTTTTTCTTTTTTCTGAAAACAGCCTAGATATTTATGTCCTCTCCCATCTTCCACTCCTGTCTCACTCTACATCATCCTCTCGCTATGCCAGTCTCCAGTAGCGCACTTTAGATCATGGAGCAGCAGGTTGGAGAGAGACTTTCATAAAACAAAAACACAGCTAATGACATACTGTACACACTTCCTTTCTTCCGTCATTCACAACCAAGAAACAACAAAAAATCTGGAGCTGGAACCAAAATACTGATCAACTACTCGGTCAAATGAAGCCCAAAACCTCCCCAGCATTACCAATCGACACGGCGTTTCAGCACACGGTCAGCATGTGGAAACGACCCGCGTGTTCAGTGCGAGTGTGAGTGCATGTCGGACCCGCCGGCTCTCCAGACGTCTCTCCGGATCATCAGCGTTCTGTCAGCGGTCATTATGAGCGCTGTGTTGTGGCCACCAGTGAAATTTACAGCATCTGTTAGCATGTCTGTTTGATCACAAAGACGGCCGTCAACGGCGCGTAAATGTTGGCCTTCGGGGTGTCAGAGATGAGTAAGCATGCTGCAGCACTTTTTAAATAAGACCACCAGCATCAAAGCCAGCAGCATGGACAAAATCACATCACTGAAGGCTTAATAGAGAGAGAGAGAGAGAGAGAGAGAGAGAGAGAGAGAGAGAGAGAGAGAGAGAGAGAGAGAGAGAGAGAGGAATAGAGAAAGAAAAAAGAGAGAAGGAGAGCTGTTGCCTTGCTGTAAAATCAGAGCCGCAAAAACATCAAGAACTCCAAAGACATGCTGCAGGTTATCTGTCTGTATTTGCGTTCTTCAGTACATTGTTACGTCCACAATGTTACAGTGTTCAGAAGACTACGATATTTAAAACCAAGCCAGAATCAACACAGGGTCACAGAAATCCAGATGGGTTTGAATGAAATGCATAAATGTACAGGGGTCCAGGTGTCCCTAATAAACTGGCCAGTACAACTGAATCGAGACACACCACAAAAAAAAGCTATCAAACTTCAAGTTAAACTTTCCACAGTGAAACAATTTACAGTAATATTTTTGATGAACGTTTATAAAATTCTACGAACAACCCGACCCACCCCCCCAAAAAAAACAACAAACAAACAAGTAAACAAGGATCTGATCAATGAGCTGCAAGTTACTGTGAGAGTCTGTGATCAGTGTTAGAGAAGAAGCGAAGCGCTGATATACACGAAGCTTCCAGGAAAGAAAAGTGCATAAAAATGCAATCTAGCACCATTTTCACTATCAGATGATCTTCATATCAAAATGTTCAGTTCTGGTTCAACTGGAACTATTTATGAAGTCATTTCTCCCTGAAGTTTACGCCGAAACAACATCATATAAGATCTGCATATAAACCCAATTTTAAAAAAAAACAGCACCTTTATAGAATTTTTATTTATTTATTTAAATGTTAAAAAAATTATATAAAAGTTTTTTTAATTTAATAAAAAAAAAATTCTTATAACCCACAGATTCCCCCTCAAACCCGTGACCCATCCAGCTCCTCGATCTCGCCGACTACGTGATTCGACTGGAAATTCATCCTCGCAGTTCTAACACGCTTACGGTGCGATAAAACCGTGGTGTATTTTCCGTAATCAGGTCGCGTGTGGCTTTAAAAGCTTTAGCAAACGACGTGTCCGAAGCCGCAACCTTAAAGACTTTCCGCTCGTTTAGGACGTGTTTTTTTTTTGTGGATGTTTTGTACTCGTGTATTTTCAGGGTGAAATAAAATTCCACGACGGACTACAAAAGCTTTGTGTCAAAAGAATCCGAACGATAAGCTGTAGGAGGAAAAGTATGTCGTGAGAACAGTTCGCTGGTCAGAGGGAGCAGGGGATATAGGCACAGATCGGGACACGAGAAGAGTCGTAGCTGTTAATTGGCTTAAACACATGGCCTGATTCATGTAACACTGTATAACACCAGGTCAGTACCACAGAATACGACTCTCGGCTGTTAAAATTAAAAATAGTTTATTATAAGAGTCACATTTGAGAGGAATCACAAACAGGTGTGTAAATATATCAGTTAGATATCCATCTATCTATCGAGAATATATATATATATATATATATATATATATATATATATATATATATATATATATATATATATATACATATATCTTTGATCTCTCTATCTCTTGATATGTGTTATATTATATGACCTCTATCAGAAGAATATATTGCTCTTGTTTTCATCTTACCACTGAAGACTTGGGTATCTTAAGACACACAACACTAATAGTGAAATAGTGAGTAATGCCATTTTTAGAGCAGTTTTGCTCTATTTTAAGTCTTGAAGATGTAAATGACACAAGTGAAACCCTGTAAAATCTCCTCCCTCGTGGAGATTATTTTGTTTCTCATAACTTGCCACCAGCTACTGTGAGAATTTCTGCATCAGGTGTCGGGTATCAGCTGAATAACAAAAGCTGTGGTCAAAAAAAAGTGAAAAATATCATATTGAACGGCCCTGTTGTAGTCAGCGCTCTCACTACCTATTTAACAGGAAGTGTCTGGGTGGCCCACCTGTAACTTACTGCTAAAACAGGTTTGTTTACATGAGCATGTTGGAACCTGCAGCAGAGGATTGTGTTATGTCAGATACAATAAGCTGCTTTTCTCTCTCTGTCTCTCGCTCTCTGTCTCTCGTGCTCGCTCGCACTGTCTGTCTGTCTGTCTGTCTCTCTGTCTGTCTGACTCTCTCTCTGTCTCTCTCTGTCTCTCTCTGTCTGTCTGTCTCTCTCTCTCACTCTCGCTCTCTCTCTGTCTGTCTCTGTGTGTGTGTATGTGTGTGTGTCTCTCTCTCTGTCTTTCTCTCTCGATCTGTGTGTGTGTGTGTGTGTGTGTGTGTGTTTGTGTGTGTGTCTCTGTCTCTCTCTCTCTCGGGGGTCTAAATAAAGATCTACATCTTCTCCATGGTTATTAATGTTTAGGTTCATTTTGCAAAAGCAATATTTTTGTCTCATTTCCCACTAAATAAATGACCATCTTCTCTCCTGCACCTGTGTGATGTTACACACATCATGGCTGATGACAGATCACACACACACACACACACACACACACACACCCTGCAGCTTCTTACCGTCATCTGACCAACAAGTTGTCAGGATGAACTACCTGTGTGTGTGCGTGTGTGTATGCGTGTGTGTGCGTACTAACCCATCTGGTGATGATGTTCCGTATCGTACTGAAATCCATGATCTGTTCTCAGGTGCTCTGTCTTTTCTCTTCTCTTTAGGATGTAACACCGCTAGCTGATTGTCCTGCCTTCTCTCTGACCCATGTCTGTTCCTGCGGCTCTTCCTTCTCCCTCGACACCGACCTTAAAGACCTAAGATTGATTTCTCTCCGGTGCGCGTGCGACGCGCTCGCGCCTTTGCATACTTTTCAGAGCTGCGCGTTTTAATCAAGTCGTCAAAGTAAACCGCGGCTTTCAGTCGGATTTAAGCTTTGCTCTTTAACGCTTCCGTTTCCAAACTGTTGCCCCGGAGCGGCTTTACCGTATCCGTGTGTTGTCTCGTCTTGTCTGTCTCTCTGTATGCTGTGCGCGCGCGCTGCCGCTGCCGCTGCCGCTCCTGCTCTACTCTCCTCTCCTCTTTCGCAAATACGTCACGAGCCCTGGCGCGCATGCGCACTTCCTGTCACACCCACCCGCCCACATTAATTTTAAAAACCACTCGGTCTGACCGGTCGCTTATTTCGTGTTGCCATGTTTGCAAATAATCCGCAATAGTTAATAACACGTTTAAACACTCCGAAATCAGAAATTGAATTATTTCTACATGCATATTGTGACATGCTTTTCATTCCTACAAGCTGGGTCTGCTCATAAATGTACTTTATTTGTTATAATCATTTGTATGTGTTTAGGTTATAATTCTAGGTCTGTGGATAAACCACATATATGGGACGTGTATGTTGTAATTTTGTAATTCCACTTAGTATTGTATTAATAATTAAATAGATAGATAGATAGATAGATAGATATATAGATAGATAGATAGATAGATAGATAGATAGATAGATAGATAGATAGACAGATAGGGTGCCAATACATTTAGAATTCAAGTCAAGAAGCTTGTATTGTCATTTTAACCATATAAAGCTGTTGCAGTACACAGTGAAATGCGACAATGTTCCTCCAGGATCATGGTGCTACATAAAACAAAGACAGGGCTAAGGACTTAGTGAGTTAGTCCTAGATACATAAAGTGCATCTGTGTAACCTGGTGTAAACAGTGCAGGACAAGTCAAACAAGACAGACGAGACAGTGCAGGACAAGACAAACAAGACAGACAAGACAGTGCAGGACAAAAGACAAAAAAGACAGAAAGACAGTGCAGGACAAAAGACAGAAAGACAGTACAGGACAAAAGACAGAAAGACAAAAGACAGAAAGACAGTGCAGGACAAAAGACAGTGCAAACAAAAAATACAAGACATTACACAAAAGACATTACACAAATGACAATAAACAGAAACAGCATGGACCAGTGTACATATTGCATGTTCATTCAATATTGCTTGTGCAGAAATACTGGAATGAACACATTATTATAGCAGCAATTACATGAGGTATTTGTAAAGGATTGTGCAAAACAGCAAGAGGCTGAAATAGAGTCAATAGTATTAATAAGGGTGGCGTGGATAGGTAAATGAATTGAGAGTCTCCATTACAGATATAGTGACTAAGAAAGCAGGAGAGAAGAGTCGCAGATGTGTGTGTGAGCTGAACTGGGATCTTAAGATTCAGTCAATGTAAATAAATGGAAACTTGCACAAATGGATTTTTGCATATCTACTGTCTGCTGAGCTTGATGGAAGTATAAACATTCAAAATTTTAAATGGAATTCTATGGGATAATAAGAAACCTTGAGCTTCCATACTGGGAAAACCGTAATCACATTCACTTTAGAAAATTTGCTTAGCCAAGTTTGGTGCATGTACTTCAAAAGCAGTAGGAGGAGTAGCGTTTAGAAAAAAATGTCTAAGAATAATAATATCATGCTTATAATGAAAAAGAAAATGTTGGGTATTTGAAGTCAACATAATAATCCCTACATAACCTTCTTCAGTGATATTTGTAGTGTAATATTTTGATTATGTGTCTCTGTCATGATTCTGTGAATTATACCTGGCAACCCAGACTCAGCCTGATGTGACTGTCTGTAGAACACAAGATTAATCATTTGGACCATGACACATCTTTCATAAGTGCAGGCTGTAGGTATTAAGTTCAAATGTCCTTGTAAGGGCTGAACGTCTAAATCAGTATACGGCTGGAAATGATCATGTTAGACCAAATGCACATTTTCTTACCCAGGCAGCAGTAGTAAAGCTTTGTGTCCTAATCAATGACTGGCAGCTATAAAATGTTGAATGAACCAATTAACAGTTAACTGGACCAATTAGAAATGAACCATTTTGTGCACCAAATGCCCATTATTATCTAGTGCTTGCTAATATTATGAACAGCAGCTACGTTAATCCCTTTCCACTGTTTCTCTCTTTCTACCCATCCCGAGGCATTGGGATTGTACCAGCTTCAATTGTCTTTCGTGCCATAAAGATTTTGGTCCTCCACTGAGATGAGACCGACTCTGTCAGGATCCTGAGGCATCCAGAGTTGTTCCAGATCCAGTGGGATCCAGTTGCTATACTAAAAAGGAGATGAAACTCTATGTGGTCTTTGAGGACAACAATCTCCTCATCAATACAACATTTATCAGACTGTATATTTATAATCACACCCTCCAGTGTCACCCATATGACGATGAGGTTCCCCTTTATGTCTGGTTCCTCTCAAGGTTTCTCTCGACAGTCACCTGAGTCACCTCAGACTTGCTCATTGGGGATAAATACAAACATATTTATATATCTAATATTAATCTTGAATATTTGTATTATATTATTCTTTATATTATTCTTTATAATAACCCTTTGTTCTGTGTTTATGTTCTGTAGAGCTGCTTTGAGACAATATCAATTGTAAAAATTGCTATAGAAATACATTTGAATTGAATTATATTGAATTGAATTAAAGGGCAGGGTCACATGGGTGAACATTGAAACCCCAAGTCTGAGGTCAAAACTGTAAGAGACGTCAAAACTTTGTGAGAACATTCCTGGCAACTTACTAACATTGTCTCTAGATTTAAATACCTTTAGTGAGTTTATTTTAAAATAAAACCAAGCAACAATTCGCATGACTTTTTTTGTGCAGATATAAACGACTTTCCTGTATAAGACACAGCTGTCCAGCTCATATTATAGTACCGTATCACCATTTTCTGTCCCACATCTGCCCTTTTTTCATTTTAAACTGTCTTCTAGGCAATATTTACTATATTAAAAATAAAATAAAATAAAAGATTTCATCTGTCTCTATTCCTTTCATGTCTATTTACCAAATTTTAACCACCGCTGCTTTGTTTTGTCTATATGTTTGATAGCAAGTGGTAAAAATGGAAATGGTGCCAATGACCAAACATTATTTACTATTAAATATAATATAGAAATAAGTCAACTGAGCTGCAATGACGTCCAGCTGTTATCTACTTCCCTTGAAAAGTGTTAGTTGTTTAGTTGTTGTTTTATTAACACAAATTTAAAAAAAAAAAATATATATATAAGGAATTATTTATTACGTAGGCGTACAATGATACAATTACGTTTCCAATTTTCTTTGTGAATTTAATATTTGTTCTATAAAAAAATAATGTGAAAAAAAAATGAATTGTTTATTATGACTTCCATATGACCGAAAAACTGAACTTTACACTATTTTAATCGGGGTAAAAAGAAATAAAATGTCTAGTAAATTCAGTTCACGGGTCAGGAACGAAATAATAAGGAACCATGTGTAGTCCTTTTTCCAGTCGGACGTATTTTCATTCCGTACCTGATTTGTTTTTTTGCAACTGTGCGCGCGTTCCGTTAAAATGGCGAGCCGATGGAGGACCGCATAGAGACAGAGACCAAACTGCTGCTTTTCTCCAACAACAACAGGAGGGAAATATCTGGACAATGGCGGCCTTGGATCAGAAATCTCCCAACGTGCTTTTGCAGAGTCTTTGCTGTAGGATCACAGGGAAGAGCGAAGGTAAAGTCGCTAAACGAGCAAAATGCTAAAGCTAAAGCTAACTAGCATGCTAGCTTCATTCAGTACTGAACAGATGATCTAATGTTCATGTGAACTGTCTTTATCTAAAAGCACACGTTATTACTTATATAACCTTAATCATCTTAAGTGTTTTCTATTATAAATGTATTATAGTGTTTTATTTCGAGTCCTGACTAGCTGATGGTCGATATGTTGGCAAAAATATTGCTTTATTATTGTTTATTTATCTAAAAGTGCACCTCAGATGAATGAATTTTTTCTAGAGATCATGTGAATTAATAAATAAACAGATTCCCAGTGCAGGAATAAAAGGAGTAAAAATGTATACAATGTTAAATTTGAATGAAAAAAAAAAAAGCTTCCAGTGTTGTTGTTGTTGTTTTTTTTTAACAAGCAAGTGATTCAAATCCATGATTAAAAATATTAAAGGTTTGGACGAAGATTTAAATATATTTCAATATATTTTAATATATACACAGTTTATGACCATGACACACTGAAATGCATTTCTGGAATAAAATGTAAAATAAAAAAGTAAGTAATAAAACTAAAGTCGTTTTTTGAAGGCAGGAAGAAATGTGTATACTTTTTAAATAAAGGAATTTCTGTAGAAAGTTAGGAAAGATTTCCAACCCCAAAACATCTTACGATACATTTCTGAATAGAAGATGGAGGAAAAAACCTCCAGAAAATGACAGAAATCAGGTTAGTGGTTTATGGAAAATGACAGTAATTGTCTCTTGTGATATGGATGCGATTTCTTTTAATCTTCTAGTTTCCTAAACACAACATTAAATTGATTAGCAGGAAGTAAGACAGAGCTGACAAATGCTACGTTCACACAGAGTGACTCACAGCGACTAAGCAACCGATGATCATTTATTTTCAATGAGAGCTGGTGACCTTCAGTGACATGATTGAAAGCGA